>NW_020454994.1:1485087-1611293 GCF_003342845.1 Nothoprocta perdicaria
AAAGAAAGAAAGAAAGAAAGAAAGAAAGAAAGAAAGAAAGAAAGAAAGAAAGAAAGAAAGAAAGAAAGAAAGAAAGAAAGAAAGAAAGAAAGAAAAGAAAGAAAGATCTCTGCATAGAATCAAGCAGAAAGCAACAGCTGAAAAACTCCAATAATTATGTACCACACTCGCACTGACTTGGGTTACCACACTATGGTCATCTGCAAATCAGTTTGGCCCCTCCTTGCAACCATCTCGTGATGGTTGAGAGAGAGGGAGGAGTCATGACAATGTATGACCTGCCCTACCTGTTTTAGAGACCTACATTTGGATGTTAATCCTAGGAAACTAAGGGTAGGTTAGCTACCTTGTTCTTATATGGATAAATTGGGTGAGATGGATTGGGCCCAAAATACAACTCAAASTCCTGACAAAAAAAAACGTATTGAGACAAAGAAAGGAGCAATGCAGAGGTAATGGAAATATTGCAACTGCCTATGCTGTGTCCCTATGAAGTGAGAGAGTCTGAAGCAGAGTAGCACAATTCACCAACAGTCTGGCTGTCCATGCCATGTGGATGTATTCATTTACTCCAGCTGAGGATATGGCCCACTGAATGTACTATTTATAGTGTAAATGGGGGGAAAAAACAGCCATTATGCTCAAAAGTTTAATCTGAGAGTATGACTGTAGAGCATGCAGCARATGAAGGAATAGATATTACATTGCAAAGGGAAACAATTATATCAGGCCTTTCCTGAGAGGGCTGAGAAGATCCTTGTGCAGTGTTTCTGAAACAATGCCTTTTGTGTGATTAGCAGGGCTGGAAATATTCCCAAGCTTGTTAGTGCTGAGCCCTATTAATTCAAAGAAGATGCTCTAGGACCTCGTGGGAGATAAGAGAAAATTAAATAAAAGAGCATAAGTGGTTGAAGACGAATCCTTAATACTCGTGATGAAAGAAGGCCAGATTAAATGAGAGTTGCACCTCTGCCTCTGTTAACTTTATTTCAGTGCCAGATAGCTAATTTTCTCCCTGGCCTTCACCATCAACCACTGGAAATTATTTGGCTCTACTATGCATAGTCAGTGCAGTCAGCCTTTCTGCCRTCTAAATATGACAGGGCTAAGCTGGACAACTGGCCTCTGAAAAGAAGTTCAAGGAGATCTTGCATTAAACTAATATCTTTTATGGAGGTCTACAAAAAAATTGTGAGTTGTGTAAAGAAATGAAGGCAGTATTGATTGAGACTCTCAGGATATGGTGGCAAAAGAATTACTTAAAGAGTATGCATTTTACAAACCCACAAAAGGTGGTAAAAATGATGAATCGGAAGGAAGGTCTGCTAAAAAACAGTCTTTGTTAAAAGAAGATCCTCTCTAAAGGAAGGTGTGTTACTCAGAATGCTAGAAAACAAAACAGCAGTAAAGTGTGAACAACATGCTAATTTTTCTATTGTACTTTAAAAAATAAGGACAGACTTTGTTGAATTGTGTGGACTCCTACATCTGGCTTGTGATAGGGGAATTAACCCTTTCTCTGGGATGAATTCCTGGCTTTGCTCCAGACTTCCAGGGTGACCATAAAGATTCCACTGCTCATAGGTATGCCCTGAGGAAAACTGCTGTGCCAGCATCCATTATAATGATGAGGGCTTTATAAGAAAACCAGATGATTGCTCTTTTAAGAGTGTCCCCCCACACAAAGAAGTAGTCTGTTCTCTTCTCTTTTGTAAGGATATCTGCTTCTTCTTAGAAATWCTCCATTCTGATCTCTCCTATTTTACACTGCTGCAAACTGATGAATTGTTCAAAGCTTTGACAAAGGGCTTAAATRTGCAGATCTGCAGCTATTGGCAGCCTGATGGAATTTTGCCCACTTTTTGCCCATATTATTTTCAACCTTATTGTTTATCTGGGAAGACAAGAGATTCGGTTAATGTTCTAAGTGGCGCTTTTCAAAGAAACAATTTTGCAATTTTTGCAATTTGCGTTGGGTTGAGACCCAAGCCTCATTTGGGGAAACACGGCAGCTTTCATGAACCCTTCATTGGGAAAGAACTCTTGGGGYAGAGTGCTGAGCCAGAGCATGCCTTGAACATGTGGAGCTAGATTCTTGCCATCTGAAAGAGTTCATGCCCTGGATGTGKTATCCAACCTTCATCCCTCTGAGGGACTGCTCTTGTACTGGGAAGTCAACTGCCTCAGTGAGACTTTTGGCTGGGAAGAGGAGCTGGAACCCTTTAATTTTAAGGGACTTCATTTTGAGRGGTTAGTCTTTATTTTATTATTATCTTCATAAGTATTTTGTCATTCCCTATAAGAGCTGAACCTGTAAGGTTACTGAAATAGCCTGAAATCCGTCACTGTACTTCTGAGATCATTCAAATATACGTTGATATCTTAGCTTGAATCAATGGTGCAGTCTCAGGGCATTGCCTTGCCATGCTCATTGACATGCCATTAATGAAAACACTACGATGGACAGAAGCTTTGTTTGTGCTGGTCTTCTCACATTGTGGCAGCAACTAGGATATTAGCAGCCATTGAAAGCCAACATACTCCAAACACATCATAAATAGACAGGATGCAGATGATCTTAAGGAGATTAAATCAATTGTCTCATGCTCTCCGAACGTTTTCTCAGATGTTCAAAGACCAGCAAGTGCATTAAGATAATATCTATGGTCTAAACCCACAAAAACAAGGCATTTTAAACTTTAGGATGTAGCTCCATTTTTAAAATGCATCTCTGGATCTCAGTACTGCAGGAACTGCTCCTSGGAGAGTTTCCATGAAGTTTGTTTGAACTTGCAGCAGACAGGCACAGCTGTGTGCTGGGGATGAACCCTGAACTATACATACGAATTTTCTTTTATGTCTTTCTTGCTTACATTGTTATGATGACTATCATTATTGCCACAGCAAAATTTAGGGATATGGCAGTTAGATGAAGGCATTGATCTGACTGTAGTGACAGACTATAAAAATAAACCTTCTTTTTTGTGGGTAGAGTTTGACAGGTGACTTCTTTTTTGATGCATTCTTAAAGCTCAGGATGTTGCAATCCTTTTTTTCTTCACGGTTCAAAGCACACTGTTACATGCACTAGGTGCACACAAGTGGCCAGGATTGAGTCCATTGTTACAAGAATCAATGATTTTTGAGTCCAATACATGCCTCTAAAAAAATCCGTGTAGTTTCCTACTTTTCCTTCTATGCTGATGACTTGTGRTAGAAGCTTGACTACAGAGCATACACACTGGGAATGATACGGTGGGTTGTCAGGATGACAGCGCAGCGAAGGCTTGGGAGGTTCAAAAGGCAGCTTCAACCACGCGGGGCTTAAATCAGCTTTTGAGATAGGTAGCTAAACGAGGAGTTGTTGCCTGCATTGGGACATAAYGAAGCACTGTTTCTTATGGATTTATACTTCCTAGCGGATTGCCAGCGGCAGCCAAGCCTTTCCTGCAGCGGAGGCATTGATTTGGTGCCCGCCGGTGTGGACTCTCTGGTGTTTAATAGCACGCAGCTCTCGCTGCAGCCTTTCCCTCCGCCGAGGCGCTGGCAGGGCACCCTGCCTAGCCAGGCTCGCCAGAGCTGTGGGAAAGTAATTATCTCTGGAACCCTTGGCCTCGGTCAAACAGGGCTGGAAGTGGCCAGAAGTACCTGGTGGAGGATGACAGCCTTGTAAGCCTTGTGAAAAAGCCAGTTTACAGCCACTAATGAAGGATGGGGGGGAAATGCTAATTAATGTGTAATCTGTAATGCCTTTATTAGAATTATCTGTGGAATTTGCCTTTCCCTCACACACAAAAAAAGTAAGGCTTCTGGAGGGCTAATTTGGGGAAAAAAAATGGTGTCATTCTTAAATAAATAAATAAAGATAGGAACTTCTAAAGAGTAATTTTTTTTTTTTCCTCAGAAAGAATTCTATTTGGGGAGAAATACGAGTGTGTTTTGACATGGGAAAAGCTGCTGCCATTCTAATTATGCCTTCTTAGGCTGAGAGCTATGAGCCACTTTCTTGATTTTTTGCAGAGAAAATATTGTGATGTTACATGTTACAGAGCTCCTGCTTCCAGGCTATTTCTTGCTGATGAAAGAAGGGCTATAAAATACCACTTTGCTTTCCTCTGTCCCTCTCAAAAGGCAACTTCTTCTGAGTCAAATGCTGTGAGAGATTCCTGCCTGTGTAAGTGGTTTCATGGTACCAGTCCATGTTAGGGCAGCAGTTTGTCAAGACAGCTGCATGCACCGTGGAGATTTGCTCTTCCTTGACCTCCGTTGGCTTTGCTGACTTTGCTGACCTGGCCAGCAGCTGCAGCAGAAGCTGCTGCTTCCCARCATCTTACAAGTCTCCAGACAGGACACATCCCTGTCACTGACGGACCAGAAAGGGCTGGAAGGGAGCAATTCCTGAACGGAGAACTGTGCTCAAAGCCCTGTTGTGCTGGGTCCATATGTCCTGATGGAGTGATGCAAGGAAAATGTATGCAGTTTCTCCTCAACTGTTTGGACAGGCACTGCTGCTTGTTCCTGTGATCATTCCCGCAGGCAAATGGGTGGGTTACAGGACAAGAGTCTGCAGGCGGCTTCCCAAAGCCCCCTAGAAGCAGGTAGCAGCTGGTTCTTAGATTTAGTTATTTGATGCACTTCATATGCCTAATGACACTGTATAATTTCAAAAAGGCAGARAAGACATCAAGTTGTAGGTGCCTTTATAAGAAGAACTCAGTTKAGTGCATAGCACACAGCTTCACAAAAGCCTCCCAAACAAACAGAGCAATAAAATAAATAATCATATCCTGCTCTGCACCTCAGAGCCCAGTTCCTTCAWATGCTTTTGTCTCCAAATGACTGAGAAAATAGYACTGCTTTCTGCCTCTCCAGAAGGTCGGCAAATACAAACTGTTTGCAATCRGGAAGAACTTAYRCGCTACAAAGTCAWGCTTCCCCACCAAACACCCATCCAGGGCAATCTAATCTTAAATCAACATTTTAAATCCTAGTCTTAGGTCAGCTGTAAAACACAAGGATTATTTGCTCCAAGGAAGAAGCCCTGTACTCTAGGYCAGCAGCTTTAGGCTATTCTTCTGATTGGCCATATGTGATTATTGCATAATATGAAATGAGTTATTATTCCTGTCAGKTCCCTGCCTCAATATTGTCTTGCAGAAATTAGTTCCAGAGGTTAGTGAGGTGGTGTGATAAAAGCAAGATGCCCTCATTAAGTTGCTGTTTKGGGCTGGCAAAGCCTATCTGCTGCCCAACACTTTGCCTTTATGAGAAGGAGAGAGGGAGATGAGTGCAGAAATATTCTGCATATAAATGATTTATTCTTTTAGGATGAATGCTATTTACCCCCAGGGGATCACAGATTTTTGTCAACTGCTCAGCCAAATGCACTCGGTTCCTCTCAGCATCTAAGATAGGTCAAGGAGACTCACTGAGTGTACTGGGAAAAACCTATTTAGGCACTGCAACAAGGGATAAGTCTTGTGAMAAACTGTCCCCTGTGACAGATATCAGCATTAGAAGACCTGCATCTCACCCTTTGGAAAATATTTCCCTGAGGACACTTGAAGAAGTTGGAGGAGATTTTGCTTTGCCTTGTAAACTGACGTCAGGAAGACTTGGGTCTGTCCCAGTTCCCTGCAGTGTCCAGCTCAGAAGAGGTCTGGTCTGACTCCCTCTCTGCTGCCTCCACACAGTGTGATTTAGAGCAGACACATACATACTATCAGTGGGACCTGCCACAAAATCTCTTATTCTTTACTGAGGTGTCAGGGCTGGTAAGCTGCACCTTGATTTATGAAGGTTATCTCTGGAGAAGGTACTATTTAACARAAAGTATAAAATTTCAGAAGTAAAAAATGAAAATTGTTCTTATTTAATAACAATGAGACAAGTCATAAACTGCACCAAATCAAACATGGCTGCCCTGTTGCATGGCACTAAATCATGGGTGACATTAAATCAATGCTGATTTAGAAATCTTTTACCTCGTTRATTTACATTATAGGGTGCATGCTAAGATGAAGAGCAAAGGAAATCTGTATTTAGCCAACAAATGTCTAAATAACATTCACAACAAAGAACAGCAATCAGGGGATGCTTTTAAACTTGTTCAAGCTTATCCAAATGAAGGAGGCATAAGACATATGTTTGCCTTAGTCCTTCCCTTCATGGTTTGCTTTTTGAGCTGTCAGACATCTCACTGGCAGAGCGCGGAGGTGCAATGAGTGACTCACTAGATTAAGCTGAGGTGTTGGCAAGATCACCTAGACTGAGGGAGTACCCAAAGTGTATTTAGGGAGGCAGGGATTCTCCCACCAGTTTCCGTGGTTTTGGGTCATCCTTCATGGCAGTTCTCCTGGAATTTGCCCTGCTGTAATTTGCTGTTATTGGGGAACTTGCAGTATTTGTGGCGCTTTGTATGGCTGGTGCCGTGGCACTGGAAACCATCAAACATGTCCTGGGCATATACTCTGCTTGCTCTGCTATTTCAAGGAAATATTCCCTATTGAAAGTGAATAGCAGCTTTCTCCCTGGAGCCAGGTGTCTGGAAGCAGTTGGAGATGGACATGGGTAYTCCCATGTCCAAGGGAACAGGAGTTCAAATATAGCTCCCTGGGGAAAGAGATGGCTTTCATAGCACTTCSAAGGCAAAATTCCATCAAGAACTATTATTTGAGTGTTCCTGAAAGGTGAGAGTTTGACAATATTGAGGGATGAATTCATCTGACCAAGTCCTTGGGTTCAGGAAACAGGTGAGTCTGAAACTAATGAAAGAGCTTATTTCCTCCAGTGGGCACCTGTCCTTGGAGGCTAGTGGGAGAAGGGTTCCCTCCCAAAAAACTCTGCAGAAGCTTTACTTTCTGACACAAATGTCATCCTCCCAAGTAGAGCACTAATATTCTGGGTGCTCAGCCCCCCAGTATGTTGAAGAGGCTTGTGACAAGACACTTGTGGGTGAAAGCCCACCCTCCTTGGAGAGGTGAGATGTGCGGGCACCTTTGCATCTCTGAGAGTTTTCCTCTCCCCTTTCACATGCTGTACCTTAGTGTCACAGCGTGGGCCTAAATGAGCAGAGGGGAAAATTGTCAGCTTAAATATCTTTTTTCTGATTTCCAGTATCTATGGAAACTGCAGTCCTGGGAGCCTGTGAAACCAGCCATGAGGTAGAGAAACACAAATTAAGCTCCAAATGGAGGAAGACACTTAGATACGCTTGAGGGTAGGATTGTTTTTAATCATCCTTGCTTTCCTGGCTCTTGAATCAGCAGCAAAGTCTTGGGGGCCTAAAGWCAAAGTTAAAAATACTGAATACTTTTTATAGGCTGGATTCCCAAGTTTAATAAATTGCTGGAGCTCTACTGATGTGGACTTGTGCTGACTTAACTATTTTGTCCTATATTAGTGTACTGGGCTATTACACACAGGCTCTGTCTGTACAAGAGTGCAAGTCTTCTCAATAAGATTTCCACTTCCCGGCCTTTTTTTTTTTCTTGTGGCTCAGATGGACATTTTTTTTATGAGTTGTTACAGTACTTTTMTATTGTGAGAAAAATAATTGTATCGGGTTGGCATTGATGAATGTGTGTGCACAAGTAGATGTAACCAGTGCAATAGGAAATAAAAGCAGAGGTGATGACATATAACCAACCCCACACCCTGAAGGTAGGGACTGGCCTTCAGCACTCTGCTCGGCATGTTTTGAAAGGGAAACAGTGACAACTATGGGACTTCTTGATCCCTCAGGTGGTGAGAGTTGTTTCCACCATGAATGAGCCAGTATAGCAGCTCCGATAGCTGGATTAGGGCTTGATTAAATCAGTGCGGTCTGGGCGCAGCATGTTCAAGGGCAACGTCTAGAAAGGAAGAGCAGAAAGATGGTTACAGGAATCCCAGGGCAGGAAAAAAGGGTCCTGTGCAGCCAGGGTGCTTCTGGCTGCTTAGGGAGGTTGGTTTTCCAGAACKTTTACGCAGTTCCAGATACGGATCTGGCCCTGTGTTTCAATCTGGCTCATGGATGTCAATGTGTGCTGTATCAGAGAAAGCACAACTTCTAAATTGATTTTAACCACCCAAGCTGCTGGCAGACAGCAGGAGTATTTTTCAGACGTGCAACTATGCAAGCAAACTTGAAGACTGCAGAAAACACTGCAGAAAACTGGTGATTCTTAGAGCAAGGTATAGACTGGAGTCTGTAAAAGCTGCGACTCTTTTAAGCAGAAGATGATCAAATGCACCTAGCAATGTAGTTTTATTTTACAGAGCACATCACAAAAACAATTTGATCTGCACACACTTGGCAACACTCGCATCAGAGGCAGTGCTCAGGCTGGATTCAATGGCAGAGCAGGAACATGCCAGCAAAATTCAAGCAAAGGGACTGCAGAGAGAAGTGCTCAGGGCCTGATACTGTTAGCACCAAAGAGCTCTGCGGGGTGGCTGTGACACCAGGGGCACTGGCCAGCTCACCACACACTYGTACTGTGCATTTATGCTATTGTGCTGATGGCTGGAAACAGTATCATAAATGTACAAGTGTGGGAGGATGATTTGGAGTCACTTTTGCCCATTAAGTGACTGCCGATTTTTTTTTTTTCTTTTTTTAACATAGTCATGAATATAAATATTTGAGTTTAGGCACTATAYGGTGATCAAGCCCCCAGAATTCAAGGCCAGCTACATCTTATCACGAGGCAAGCTTGTGCAATGGCAGAAGACAGCCACATTGTTACTCTGTGGCAACAGTCTGTCTTATTGCATTTTCAAATTAATGGCTAACTAGCCTTTCTGATGAGTGCTTTGTTTTTTCTTTTTCTTTTCTTTTTTTTTTTTTTTTGAAATAGAAGAAATAAAACTACAACAAAAAATTGCAGATTACAGAGGATTGATTCGGTGGTACTGCTTGCCATCACCTTCACTCCCTGTCTGTGTCTCTCCTTGAGCAGAAGGGCCCACACTGCTTTGAAGAAGCTTAGATCATTCCCTGCCGAGGGCCAAGGTGGAAGAAGAGCTGTGTGTGTCTACAGAGCAGAGGAAGGGCACTTTTAAGCGCTCTTTGATCACTCATTGTGCATTAATGCCTTTTGTTAGCCCATAATTTTTCACCTCTGAGAAAAAGACTCTTTCCCCACCATTCCCAGTTACTCCTCTCCCTTAGCAGTGGACACTCATGTGGTCCACTCACAGTGGACATGCATGTACTTTTGAAGGGTTAAAGAATCAGGCTGGCTCTTTGGAAGAAAAGCTTCAGGGTTTCTACAAGGTGGGATGCAAGATGAGTGCRTTTTGGGGAGCTGCTACACAAATTTTCCTGTGAACCAAGCGTGACAGGATGCTGCTCTTGACTGCTCACCACACTGGGCTAGCAAAGGCAAAGCCCAGGCTCTGGGTCCAAATTCTCACTGAGTGTTAAATATTCCTCTTTTGAGGGATCTGTTGGAGCTCAGGAGTATTAGTCTACCGAGGCAGACTGCACTATTTGACCTGTATTGCAGGCAAAATCTAGGCCATGCATCAGTCAAGGAAATATTTGAGCATACATTAAGCTATAGAGAATTTCTCATCTTTTCAATCTGTAACATACACARTGACAGGTTATATCCTTGCTATTCTAATCTGAATGCTTCCGAATAAGATTTCCATCACATCTAGCTCATCACTGTTTCAGTCTGAAATGATCAGATAAAACATTGAGCTGGGATGACCTTCCCCTACCTCTCACTATAAGTGATTTACATTTAGGTTCAGATKCAAGCCTAGATTTCACGGCTGTTTTCTAGCATTGAGCAAACCAACATCTTGGATCTGAAACTTGGCAGTATTCTAAATATAGTAAATTATATTATAGCTCATGCCCCTTTCTGGCTTAAATAATGTAATGTGAAGCTCTGGGATATAACTCAGTCTTTGGCCCAATATGCTGCAGTTCCCTGGACTATAGATTGATTTCTTCCATTTCTAGATGAAAGTGAAGGCAGAGAAGAAACAGGAATTKTCCTAATGAAATTGGCAGCAATAATTATAATTAAAACAAAACCATTTAGAGTTTGACCACAGTTTGCAGAGGTGAGTTTTACTCCTTTTTTACACTATCTATGTATTTCTGCTAAAAGATTATCCATTTAGCATTGACTTCCATTAAAAAGACATTAAGATTATAGGAAGCTTGTTCCACAGCAATCAATTGGTAATAAGAGCTGTACATGAAATATCAGGACTAGAAAGGCTATTTTCAAAGTCTGAACAGTGACAGGGCTATGCATAAAATGCCTGGATGTTTATTCATCCAAGATTTACATGGCTGGTAACAGCAACACGTCCCAGTGTCTGACCCGTCTTGGCCATGGGACGTGATGCTGGAGCAGATGGGCTGCTTCCTCCATGAAGCTCTGGGACAGTGGAGAGCTGGGACAATTCCCAGGAGTTTCCTCGGGAGCTGGCATCATCAGTCTCACCTGGCATCCAACAAGAACACCCAGCAAGCCCAGAGCACTATATAAATTGACAGAGTTTAAGGCTGAAAAGCTTTAGATCATGTCCTCTAATTGCTGGGCTTTGAAGAGCAAGACCACTGAAACCACTAAAAGAAAGCAACGGGAGTTTGTCCTTATCTCATCAGAATAGGTGCACAAGGGTGCAGGTAGTTTGAAACCTGGTAGCATCGCTGAATATCCATAGAGAGATCTGGAGAGGGATCTAACATCTGCAGCTGGGCAGACCTATACACTGGAGAGAAGGACAAATACTAGAAGATAGCAAGCAATGCAATAAGAAAGTCCTAAAAACATCTGTATATATACAAAAAAAGTCACATGTGCTGCCATATGGGACTGGTGATCATTAAGTAAAAAAAAATTAAACAATTAGGTCTCCTGTGCCTGTATGAAAGGACTGGTTATTACACGTTCTTAAAGTAGAAATGTAACTCATAGTTTTTGTCTTTACTGTTCTTCACTTTTGTAAGCTCAAGATAAGTAGTGAGGACAGAAAATTGGTTATTTTCAGTGGAAAACATTTCACTCCAGATTTTGTTTCCTCCACTAGTCTTTAGGGTACATTGTAAATCCTCTCTAGTTTTGACTGAGGCAAGGATGTGTCAAGTGATATGTTTATAATTAGGCTTACAGCTTACACACAGTGCAATGAATATCTTCAATTTACTTTATTTACAAGCCTGCTACTTTTTATTGATTTCAAGAGCTGTTACAAACTGAGGAACAGCTGCATGAGGGAAAAGAAAAGCAAAAAAAAAACCAAAACAGAGAACATTAAAAATACCTGCAGTAGACAAGCAGGCGCAACGATGCATTTATATCTCACATGTGGGCGAGAGCCTCTCACAGCTGAGGTGCCAGCTACCACAGATCTTCAGTCCACAAGCGTTCAGCACCAGAAACGTCGTGATGCCACCAACGCTTTCAAATTGCTGGTCACAGTGGGCTTGGTGACACCTCTATGACAAAATTTATCTTCAGTCCTCAGGTGAGTGAGGACCCCACTTCGAATGTGGAAAAATGGCATATGTAGCCCAAGGGCTCCCTTGCCATACAAAGGACTTTGACTATATCTGGGGGCAGCAGGAGGTTTTCGGAGCTTTGGATGTGTAATCACCATCTCTAGTCCTCTGGGTAACTGGATTACTTCTTCTGGTCCTGCTCGGCTGYAACTTGTGGTGCCAAAACGGCCACAACTTAGACCTCATCCACAGTTTCATAGGTCATCAGTGGTCCTGGRTAGCACTTTCTCTCCTCTGGTCTAGATTTGCAATTTTTGCTCCAAGTTCATTGTGTTTCTTTGAGCAAAAAGAAGATAAAGTATGGCTCCTTTTTTGGCTCCAAGAGGCCCAAAGGTCTTGGAGCAAAATCAATTGGTTGACAGACCTGGCAAAGAGAGTTCTCAGCTGGCTTCTGTCCAAGCTGTCTCCCTTACAGAAGGCAGGATGTTGAACAGATATTGTTGCATAAGTGTGGGATAAGACATTCATGAATGTCCAAGCAACTAAAGAGCTTAATGTTTGAGCACTTGAGGACAAAAAGGTCTATTTGGGACTTGCATTTTCCTCCTGTTGTCAAAATGAATGTGTCTGACCCTGCTTTGAAGTAGATAGGTAGTGCTTAAAAGTCACTTTGAAAATTGGCAACAAAAAGCATCTGAATGACTCATGAATGTTTGAAAATCATGATTTCTCTCAGAAATGTGAAAAAATTCTCCTCAGTCGATGGATATATGACTGATTTTTTATATCAACAGGTGGTCGAATTTTTCATTTTTCATGTTTTCTTTTTCTGCTTTAACTTTTTAACCTTCTTATCACCTCAACTGAATGTGTTTTAGGTGATTCTAAATKAAATTTCAGCACCATTTTTTTTCAAGAAAAGGTACTGCTAKTATTCTACCAGACTTTAAGACATGTAGATATTATTACCATAATATAACAATGGAAAAATACAGCATTCTGGTGTGGTAGAATTACTTGAAATCTTCTTTTTGTTTGCTTTCACTATCAATTTCAGTCTTCTTGGAATTTAAGCATTGAATAAAGCCTTCTATGTAAACCTATAGGCTATGTAAAAGCTCTCTGGTAGATGCCTTGGTTTTGGTATGATAGAAGTTTTCAGTTCTTGCCAAACTGAGCAATGACATGCTTTGTAGTTCACCGATATATCATGTCTTCTTGATATTTAACTCTTAATAATGCAGTTCCTTCACTTTAGATGATTATCTTACTTACTGACTTCCACCATCCCAGGAGCTGCGTGATTTTACTCTTAAAGGAGATTTAAAAGTGTGATGGATCCTGCATGTGCATACTGAAGAGCGTGTTGCCATAGACTCCCATTGCCACAGGACATGGCAATGAGGAACTCACCCTCAGAGCAAGTGATACAATGCCTGGTTTCCTCATCAGCAGCAGACATGGTGTTAGCATCTGGAGAATGGAGATCTCAGAAATGAAGCTTGTTTCTTTGGCTGCTGCAGGAGCCATAGATGCCAACAGGCTGGTTTCCTTCACATCTGCTGTGATGGGTGAAGCCAGGAGTGAAGACGGTTGGCGTCCAGTTTCCTGGCTCTTCAGCCACAGTGCAGCAACTCCTGCTCTAAGGACATATGGAGAAGGCATCTCCCTTTTTTGAGCTGACTCAGAAAACACCTCTTGCAAGCTGCYCTTTGCTCTTTTGAAGCTGGGACTCCACTCCTGAGGTTTCTGTAGGACCACAACTCATGGCAGATGTGCAAGAAGAAAGGAATCACTGCAGGCATTTGCTGTACTGTGATAGGACTGTAAATAGCAAAACCGTGTATTGATATGACTATGTGTGGTGATATTTTACATGAATCCTGTGATTTAGAGTGTGTGTGAAATGGAGACTAGATTAAATATATTAGCCTTACATTAAGTGTATGCTGTTTTACTTCACTATCACATTTAAGCTGAGAAGGACTAAGATAAAGAACAATTCTAAAATATCAAAAGGATAACACAGGAAATAAGCGCTTGCTTTTTTGTCATAGAGAAAAAAAAATGAAATAATTGTGAGAATATGAAAGAAAAGTTATATAATGCAAATTGTGAGTCTTGC
The DNA here is from genome assembly GCF_003342845.1 of Nothoprocta perdicaria. Classification (NCBI taxonomy): domain Eukaryota; kingdom Metazoa; phylum Chordata; class Aves; order Tinamiformes; family Tinamidae; genus Nothoprocta; species Nothoprocta perdicaria. Next base: position 1,498,665 of record NW_020454994.1, read on the forward strand.
TTTCTGACCTGACCAGAAAATTTTCTAACCTGCTTTCTACTTCTTCAGAAGAAAGCTTTCTTTCAGCCTCTGGTATTGCAAAATTAAATTAAAATTATTGCTCTGCATAATAAATAAAAAAACAAGATTTTTTTGCAGGAGTAGAAGAAAGAGCAAATTAACTATATACTACTGAAAAAGATACCAAGCATCTCTAATTCCTGCTGGTTGCTGGAAGGCCTGCTGTCTTCTCCAGATGTACATTATTGATGTAGCTGTGCAAAACGTGTAAGAAGTGTAACAACAAGGTACATGCTCAGATAGCGCAATTGCTGATGAAAGTTTACAGGAAAAAATGTTTTGGTAATGGGGAGAAGATAGAAGAAAGACGTGATCACAGACTTGAAACATGTGAAGGTAACTATGGAGATAAAGAGCTCTGTTTCCTCTAAGAAGCTGCAAGAAGAGCTTGAGATTGAGGTCAAATAATAGGAATACATTTAGGGAAACTTTTTAATAACAGGAAAAACACTGAAGCATTGGAGTATATTGCCTGGCATGTCAGGTTTTTTTCAGAACACTTCAGGCAAATAATGTCAGCATTGATTTAACTGGAGCTGATCCTGCCTTGTGGACGAGGAGGGAGTAACTGACCTTGCAAGATCCATGCCTGCTCTGTTGTAGAAGATATCATTATCCTATTCCTCCGGGATCGAAAGCTGTTCGAGAACAGGTTTGTAAAGATAAAGCAGGCCTAGCCAAGTGCATTGGAGATGCATTTGCAGGAGTTGTTGATTTATTATTATTATTACAGAGTATTAATAATAGTAATAAGTACTATTAGTAATTAGTACTAAGCTTAGTTCTTTAGCAAAAGAAGGAAGTTTTTTATGGTTTCTTTCTCTTCCATGGTTAACAGTGATTTCAAGACATTTAAGAATAATTACTCTGTAAATCCCTAGTACCTTTTTAACAGGTGAGATAGAATAATAGATTAACAGTATGGACCACATAATTTATCTCCTGGCATTTTCCACTGCCTGGCATGTTTGCTCCTGTTACTGTACTACATGGGGAGGATGGGCCTCAGATGGAGCCTCCCAGTTTCTACCAGAGCTATGCCATTTAAATAGGCTCCTGTATTTTTTATGGGCAAATTAATGGCATTTCTGCTGACTGCTGTTAAAATCTCACACACTTTCCAGTCAGCAGCTGCACCTTAGAGTGACAAACAAAGCTGCTGTTGAAGAAAGTGTCTCTTGAAGAGCGCTGGATATTAAATTAAATTATTTACCATTCTTTAATGGTAAATAATACAGTGTGCAAGGGTTGCCTGGGAAAGCGAACAAAAAGGAGAAATTGGATTTAATGTACTCTCTTTGCTCTTTGCATTCTTTGCAGTTAGAAACCTTGCTAGTGCAGTTTGTTGAGAGTTACTTAGAAGGGCAAGAAAACTAAAGGGAGACACAAAACAGCAGCACACTCACCTCAAAAACCAAAGTGAAGTGAAGCCAAAGAGTCTCAGGAAAATGTTGTTTCTTTCACTTTCTTGTTCTTCTGTTTATGTTGGTTTTTTTTCTTAAGAAACAATACTTTTTTTTCTCTTTTATCTCCTCCCCTTTCTTCTTGTTTCATCTTCTTGCTTAAATTTCTCATTAGCTTTTGCTATGAGATTTTGCAAGATCAAATGGTGTCAGGCAGCACTGATGAATATCTATCTGCAAACGTTATATAATTAATTCAAGCACCAAATCAGCTTAGTTCAGAAATAGTGCCTAACACCTTTGAACTGTCAGTCACAGAGCAAAAATAAGCTGCTGATCATGCGCCACATAAAAACTTTGTCAACATAAAGCCGGGAGAACTCTGAATTTTGAGATGTGGGGAATGGGGTAAAGCTCCTTCTTAAATCTGTCATTCCAGGCATGCTTGCCCTACATTGCGTTTTAACTCCTATAGAAGTGCTAATTTCACCTCTCCACAGGTCTAACTAACTAGCTGGTGTTATGGCTAGCAATTGGGGGAAGAAGTAATTAAATAGGCTGTTTTTATTGCAAGCAGGAGAGCTGAGTGCTGAGGGCAGTCGCAGGCACGTGTCTCACACGGGCTCACCCAGCAGGTCAATGGTGGGGACAGGACATGTGGCCCGGGCCTCCTGCCACCCCTGGGGTGAGCCCAGAAGCCACTGCCTGTTCCTGGGACACACGGAGGCTTTTCCAGTCACTGGCAGTTTTATTAGATAGGGATGCATTGAACTGGCAATCACCCTTCTCGTGATGCCAACGGTGATTAATACGGGTTTTGCATCTGAATTTTATTAGTCAAAATGCAGTGACTGGACTGTGTACGAGCAGCAAAAATAGATGGTTTTTTTTTCCTCGGTTTTGACTGGCATTTACCCTATCCAGGCTCGCATTGCCTGGTCCAGTTGAGCTCTCAACTAAAGGCTACTCAACATCCCTTGCAGAAGTTGGGTTTCAAGCTCCTTCTAAACCTGATTCACCCCCCCAGTACCACTTTGCTATCAATTTACTCTCTTTTAATGAACTTGTCACGACTTCAGTAGCTTTACCTGTAAGTCAGAAAGAGCTAAATTATGGCCCTTTCTGACAAGTCTGGGGGCTAAACCAGGCAATTTCATTCCAGACTGTCAAAGACTAGACCAAATAATTAGTCTAATTTTTCTAACTCTCCATTGAATCTGTCATTTTCCATGGCTAGCACTGGGATGCAGTAGAGAAACTCTGCTTCCCAGTCAGAGATGTGCAGTCCCATTAAATAGAGTGGACCAGATTTTCTGCGAAGGTCATGAGACACAGTTGGTAGTGGGAGCAGTGACGGGGCAGGTTGCAGCATCCTCTGAGCTGATCTTTCCATTTGCCGGAGCATTTTGAGACTGCTCTAAACTACATTAGATGCTGTGGCCCTGAAGGGCCTCTTTATTGGGCAGAAATTGTGATTTTTTGATAGCAGTGTAGTGCTGAATCTTCCTGATGCTGGACCTAGGCTTGTAGGGCTACATGCTGCCAGAGTAGTGTCACCAAACTGCAGCCGTGGTGGCAYTGAGAGAGCAGGGGACTTGCAGCAGTGCAGGGATGAGAATTAGGCTGACACTGTCAGGATGCTTATCCTGTATATTACCTGCAGAAACAGCTATTTTACATAAAGCTAGTGCATTCAGAACATCTATTTCAGTGAATGGGGGACCTGCTCGCTCTCAGCTTTTTAAGTAGTGTCTGCGTCTTTCAATACCTGCTGTTTCAGGCTTTCTGTCTCATTTGCTGGGAAAAAAAGGCAGTTAGGGCTGCAGCTTAATTCTTCTGGTTTAGAAAAAGAACCACTTGCCAGTTTCATAACACCCCTAGGAAATCCCTCAAGAAAACGATAAGGATGCTCATTAATGACCACTGGTCTGTGTTGTGATGGTTGGTTGCTTTCAGATTTACTGTAGGAGAAGATTGAGTTTGCTTTGTCTTATTTGAGACCTCCTTGAAGCCTGTGTATAAAGACTTACCTGTTGCTCAGTGGCATCTAAATGAGAATCAATCCTTCTGTAAGCTATAGGAACRGGGTGGAATTACAGCACTGAGGATGGGATAGGGTTATTTCAAAGGTTAAATCTCCTGAAAAAATATATGCTTGTAACTGCTCGACCTCCAACAGTAAAATAAAGAAATTAAAGTAAATGCATATATCCGAATCTGCCCTCATTGCTCCTCACTTCTGATGGTTTGATTCCTAGTATTATTAAGGTAGCATCATCAAAACGTGCTAAAAAAAAAAAAAAGATATGAATAAGAAAGACCTGCTTTGAATTAAAAATAGTTTTAGATTGTGTCATCGGCAGAGCCAAATGTGTAAGAACACATGGCCATGCCCTAAACTGGGGGTCTAGTTTCAACTGAAGAATTAGAGAGAAAATAAGGAAAGGGATTTACAAAGAAGTAATCCAGGGAAGCAGAATAGACCAGAACTTACGTGCAGGCTAAACAGTGATTTAACACAGGAGATAATTCTTTTCTTTCCTCACTTCAGGACATGAGAAGATTATTGGCTCCTTTATTTCCAGGTCTAAGTGTATGGACGTAGGTCATATTCTGTTTATCACATACTTTCTATAAAAGAGGAACTTCCTATAAGCACTTGCTTGAGGATGTTTTGGACATCGCTCAGTTGCACAAGACTTCTTACATCCTGTTCAGATCGTTTCTACACTTCAGGCTTAGGATAACTGTGAGTGATGCTCTTACGGCTCTGCAGAACACAAGTGGGTCTCAGAACTTGAGGTCTAAGCAAAGCTCTCCCTCTTTGTGCTTCAGGTGAACACAGGTGAACACACCTGCAGCAAGTTTTGCTCTGCCAGTAATATATCAGTGTGTCCACTCTTGGATTGCCGCTCTTGGAGCTGGCATCTTGCTCTGTATTTCATACACTATGCCAGCATAGGGAAAATGCTTTTTATTGGATATATGTGAATTCAAAGTGCAGAAGTTGCAGAGCATTTGTTTTGTGCTGCTTTATTTTCTAATGCTTGTAATCATCTCAGTTATAGCTGCATTTACCCTGGAGTTAGTGTGGTGCTTCCCATCTGGTCACAGCACAGTTACTGGAAAACTAAATGGCACAGGTGCTTTTTTTATGAGGTACCCATCAGATTTTTAGGGCAGAAAATGGAAGGAAGCTCAAGGAAACTGCTGGGTTAGCCGGATGTTTAAGACCCAGAGTGCTAAAGGGAGCCTGGAAGAAAGAGAGTGAATGCAACGCATTCCCCAATGCTAATCTTTTGCAGATAGTTTAAGTGAGTTAAAGGGAAATTCAGCTACTTGAAAGGGAAATTTCAAGTGGAAAGATTACCAAGGGCTGTTCAGGAGGAAGATGAAAGAAAGTGGGAAACTGGCAGGGAGATGTCCCAGTCCGCACTATAGTCTAGAGGATGCTGAAGTAGCTCTTGGCTATTCAAAACCTATAAAGCAAAACATGAGGAGGCTGTATTCCCTGCGGAGGGAGCTTAATGAGGAAGGGGAAACATCTCTACGTTACACATTAAAGTAAGCACTCTAAGCAGTTTATTCCAGGAAATGACATAAAGGAAAGAAATGGGAAATTAGAATATGTAGTCATAAAGAGCCAAGAACAGGTCAAATCTATCTCTMATTTCCATAAAATTATTTTTCTCTTTATTGGAATAAAAAGGTAGAGGATTAAGAGTCCACGTACCCTCCCGACTCTGGGATTGTCTTACCAGAGCTCCTTGTCTCCACTGTCAGTCCCAGACAGAAAGGTCCTCCTCTCTGCAATCAGGTAAGATTGCATAAGTGAAAGCTGGGACCTTAATCTTTTCCTTCTTGACATCGAATGAAAAAATATCTTTTTCTCTTCTGTTTTTCTGAGGAGTTCAATCTAGCTTTCACAGATAAGTACCTGCTGCTAACTGCTGGACATGACATGTACCCTTTGCATGGCAGCAGAGCCAACCAGGCTGCTCCAGACCCAGAATAGACCTGCCTTTGCTCTTGTAGCAAMTCCCATGTCCTGTTGAGATTCATAAGAAACACTATGTCCATTTGCTGGGTGTCCACCASGCAGCCAAAGGTGGTGGGGTGGCCCCTGCTCTATTGCAAGGCTCTTCCAGCTAACTCCTTGTTCCTCTCTACCTCAGGTCACCGGGATGCTGCAGATTCCTTGCCCCTCGAATGCATATGAGCATCTCTCCCAGTACTGTGGTGGCTATATTTAGCTTTTCAACACAATATCCCTTCCATTAGTATTAATTTTGATGTGAGAACATCTCTTCCCATGACTTGAGATGCCTTTCTCCCARAGGTCAGGTTGTAATCTAATTAAGAATAATTACCCTATCAAATGTCTGCACTATTCATTTTCACCGTTCCATTTGCGATGTTCAAAGATTTCTGCTGAGAGAAAGAGGTGTAAAATGATCTGTTTTTTTGGATTTTTTTTTTTGTGTTTTGAACATAAAACATTGGCAGTCAAAATCTGTAACCATAACTGAGTAAAAATAGCTGTACTACTAGTGCTGCTATCAGCATTACAGTTTCCTTATCTATAACTGGAAGCAGGTATGTTAGGAGCACAAATACACACAGAAATGTTTTGCACAAAGGTAATGCAATAAGCAGAGGAGGCTGGAAGTGCATGGATGCAAGCAAGGATGTCCATTCCCATTTCCTTGATACATGGGAGAGCCTATGCCAGTATCAAATGCTTGCAGACATGACTTGGCAGACAGCAGCAGGGCAGTGGTCCTGTCCTGCTGTACATCTGTTTCACCTTCTGCTCTGGATCAGATGTTGATTCCACTCTAGGTTTAAGCCGGTTTTTCAAGAGAACAGCTATAGCAGAATTTGGCCCTAGAGAGCCACGTTAAGTAAGGATGTTTACAAATCTAGTGTATTCTATAAGCAGAGGGGGAAAATGGAAAATAATTGCAAGGGCAACTGTCCTTCATGTTGTAAAAAGCATCTTTTCTTCAAGGACAAAACCATTACTTTTTACATGGCAAATCATATTTTGGTTGTTTAAATGGATTTATAAATTGGGCCTGTTGCTAGCAGGGATTCCTCTATGATCATGTAAAATGCCAGGAAATTGGCCTGCTGTGTTGCAGACACCTCTTATTCTAAGTGCCTTTCCCCCTGCTTCTTCTGAGAGGCTGGGTTTGGAAATCCACCAGGGAGAATATGATTGAGCTGAGGTTAAAAGCTAAGTTTAAACAATTAATTGTTTCAGTCTGCTGATCAGAGGCTCCCAGTAGCAAACATGCTAGCCGGACTTTCAGAGTAAAAGTTATAGAATACAAGTTGTTTGAAAAAGTATCTTTCAACTCACTAGCCATTCTAAATATTAATTTTCAAAAAAGTAGTTTCAGGTCAAGTGAAACTGAAATGTCTCTGGTTTCTTTAAAAATTTCTATCTGTAAAGTCACATGAAATTAAAAAGAAGTAAATTCTGCTCTCTTTTTATAAATAATTGGTAAAAATATATGTATTACTCAAAAAAGATCTTTGCTTTTATTTTCAATGTGAGACATGGTGGTATAGACACACTTCATTGATATGGTTTTATGAAGCCATACCTTTAATCTTTGCATGGTAGAAAACTCACTAAAATATTATTTTGTCTCTAATGAAAATGAAAATAGAACAAATTAACCCTGAGACCCAAATCTGATACATGTTTCCAGACATCTAGCAAAGATTAATGATTCACTTTATTATTATTACATTTGTGACAGCAGATATGCTCTGAATAGGATAAAGCTTGAAGACTTTATCTGACCAGAGCTTCCTGTGATTTCAGTTTAAGTATGTGGAGCAGATCAGTCAGTTCCTGGTGCTTCATGCTGCAAATGGGACTTGCAGGGCACTTGTATCCTTGAGYCCAGCCACAGCCACAGTTTAGGATCTACTGAAATAAGTAATTCATTTGTGCACAGCCAGCATTCAGAAATGTGCAATAAATGCTTCAGAATCTCTTCATTAAGCTCTGCTAAGTTCCTTAAGTGCTGTGAATTTGCACAGTAAGAAAGGGTCAGTCCATATGACCTACAGAAAGAAAGGAATCTTCCACCTGAATTACGCTGTATTAAAAAGGACATGCATAAGAGTAGCAATTTCCAAACCCAGAGATCTACCTGGTGGCATTATCATAGCAATGSACTCTGTGCATTATTAAGATGCTTATTATGTCAGAGCAGTGGTAAGGACAGACGAGAAAACTGTGTGAGCAGAAATTTCCTTAGGCAAGGACGTGTCATACAAATATCAGGGTCAAAAATATCAACAATGTGTTTTTCTTTTCTGAGAAGAAAAATAAGGAATAGAAATAGAAATAGAAATAGAAGAGAGAAAAGTCTTCCATAATGGATTCATCTAAGAATCTGCAACCTGAACGTAGTTCTGACACTTTTATTAACTAAGGAACTCCAACAATATACTTTCACTAACATGCAATTTTCATAGAGTTCTTCTATTTCTTTTGTCTTTCCAGACACTGGAAAGTCYGATCATGGCAGGTCTTATAAACGCCAGTTGGGCAAAAGGCACTATGGATCTCTATCAGTCCATAAAATGAATTTTCGTTAGGTCTTGGAGCTAACAGAAAAGAGGTTGCATCATTATTTGTTTAGCAAGTCTTGTTTTTTTTTTTTTTTTTCTCTTTATCTCATATTTCTAGGAATGGCTTATAATTACTAATGCTTCTGTTTGGAATGGCTTCTTGATTAATATCACAGACAGATTTCAATCAGTCAAGCTGTCAATCCAACATGCCTGTTGCTCCAACATGCTACGATTAGAATTAACTTACAAAACTAAAGCACCACTTTACAAGCAGGGCTTTCACAGTCGTGGCTCATCTGTTGCAAGCACAAAACCTCATCATACTAATTATAAACTGTTGCAAATGTTGAGAGAAAAATATTTAACAAGGAGAAGAGGAAATTAACTCTTTGAGTTAAAAACAATGTATGCAAATAAAGATATCCTCTGTCTGCATGAACCAATCCTAATATTGATGTAYGTGATCGGAAAATTACATGCTGTGAAAATTACATATTATTATACAGAGGCATCTGACTGACTCTCTTTGGTTTCAAGCACGTGTAGGATAATTATATGCTCCAACAAGGTCTCTTAATTTCAATTGTTGCAGAAGAAAAGCCTTTATATTTATAAGGCTATTTTAATCCTAGCAATAAACAAAGCCTTAGCCTGTGGCTTCCCCCAAAGCCCAGGCCAGCTTGCAGTGTCTAGCAAAGCTGGTGCTGGCTTCATGAACGCAGCACTGGTTATTTTTAGCYGTAGCCAGCGCTGATGGAAGTGGATATGGGAGTCAGAGTGATGTGCAGGGGTGCTGGGCACTGCTCAGGACCAAGGCAGCAATTGCACTGTTGCTATGAGCCCCAAAACTCTGCGTTTGTAGCAAGCAAAGGGGAACAAACCAAAGCGGGTCTTCTCTGGTCCCGGGGAGCTTGGGCTGCTCTCACCCACAGCCGCTTCCATTGAGTGAGGGGCTCCCCTAGGGCGACCCTGCTGCTGATGTGGGGCAGGCAGGTTTCTGTCTTTCTATTTAAATTACATAAAAAAATAAAATAAAATAAAATAAAATAAAATAAAATAAAATAAAATAAAATAAAATAAAATAAAATAAAATAAAATAAAATAAAATAAAATAAAATAAACAATGCTTTTTTGGGAAAACTTGCAGGATCCCCTTTTGAAGCTACAAAACTGAAAAGCTGGTGAGAGAACCAGACAGCAGCAGCACTCCTAGGCAAAATGGACCTTGAGAAGGACACAGACTTACGCTTGTTTTTTAAAAAATGTAGCATCTGGCACCTTCCTCACTAAACAGGGCTGCAGAAGTGAAGAGAGCAGCAGTCCTCTCTCTTCAGCCACTTGGTATTTTTTAAAATCTATTTTCAGCAAGACTGGAGACATATGAAGTTGCACCCAGAACCAACTTTTTTTGCAGGAAAGGTGATGGAGATGATGTTGACACAACACTATTTCCTTTACATATGTTGAATTAATGTCACAAAACAGATTATTCAGTAATTAGTTCCATGCACTACAACAAGGTCTCTGCCCATCCTCAGCTAGAAATTCTGCCCCTAGCTTGTATTGCTAGAAGCCAGATTGTATAATTTAGGGAAGAACTGTCTATGTCACATTATCTGACACCAAATTACAAGGTGAAAATGCCACAATGGAAAACATTAGCATGATTTTGATGGACCATTTGTGAGATAATCTGTATAAACTCAGTCATAGGATCTTCACTGGAGAGTTATATATGTTTTTAAACAGACTGGCTACATGTTTGCACATAGGCATATATTAGGCCCAGCTGGAATGGATGAGCTTGCACACAAAAAATGAAAAAAAAAGGCAGAAAAAAAAATCACAAACTGATGTTAACAGTTCCCTGTGTTCTGGGGAAAGGAAAACTCTCCTTTCAGGTTTGGACCCAGGTGCAGAGGTGCAGGCACCAAACACTTCTGGAGGGAGGAAGGATTAAACCAAACTACTCTCTACTATCACATCCAAAATTATGGGGAATATTCTGATTTTTATTGCAGCCTGGTGTTTGGTATGGAAATTCAGTCAGTATTTCAGCCTTAGCAGTTTCAACCTGACAGCCCGCTAAGGATGAATAATTCTTTTAATAGAAGAATAAGAGAAAATTAGTGTGACTATTACCATTAGATATCAGAGTAAAGCTGAAAAAGTATCTTCTATAAAATTAGAGTATCTTCTAGAGCACAGAATTAGAGTATCTTCTATAAAATCGCAATCTTGCAAGCTGATTTATATAAGCTTCTCTACTATTTTATATATGAGTCCGGGTGAGAACATTATATATTCTGAATAGGGCAAACAGAAACTTGCAAAATTACATCTGAGTTACCCTGATGTTTTCTGAGCACTGTTGATATTACCAAATTATACCTATTGGCTAACAGACTGAAAGTTCAGCACGTCCCCCGAGTTTTCCTAAAGCCCTTTTGAAGTGTCGTTCTTCCATTCCCCAAAGAAGGCTGTGGAATTAATGCCTGACAAATTCAGGAATGACTCATCAGCTACTTGTTATTGTGCATATGTTATATATTCATTACATTCATGACACAAGTAGGTTCCAGATCTCGTAGGCAGTTGGGAGTCAAGCTGGTATTTGGAAACAAGGGGGTTTTGTGGGGAAAATGAGCGTGCTGATGGCACCGAGTACTGACAAAAGGCTGATTATTTCAGCTRCTCAGGAGAGACCTGCCACATACCAAGTTGCCACTGTTTGAACTCAGGAGAAAAAGCATCCTGAGAAACTAATAAGAATATTCAATTTGCGGCTTTTATCGACAGGCCTGACTCCGTATGAATGTTCAAGCCTTAAAAGAGCTGGCTGGGCACGGTTATTTGAAAGCTTCAATTGTAATTCAAATTAAAAGAATAATTTGAGTAAGTAACTACAAAGTTTCTACCTATTCAGACAGTAAAGGGGCACTTTTAGTTGCCTGAATATCTCTGTGTGGGAKGTGCGGTCTGTCTTCCATGCTGTGATGGAGGAAAGCAGAATGGAAGTCACCTGAGGCTGTTTCACCATCTGAAGAGCAGGGGAAAACACACGAATTTCCTAGGAACCTGAGGGAATCACAGGGATTGTTGTGGGGTAGAGCTGAGGAGGTCCTACAAGGATGAAGTAGACAGAGAGGTGTGTGCTGGCTACACCTAAATAGTGCAAACATCATGTGGAAGGATAGAGGATAAGACTTGTTTTCTAATCTGTCCCCTCATCTTGGAATTTAACTGAAAATTTCCTACATTCTGTTTCCCAAGAAAATGTGCTGTGATCAAGGTTTTATGCTGAACTCTCTTTTGAACTCAAGCCTCTTTGAACGGCATAAACTCTAAGAAAAGGTGGGGAAGTTTATAGAGGAAAACAGCTTATATTTTCCTTCTCTTTGCTGGATGGTGCCCTTATTTTTGTCTCACATAGTTCTGATTTATTTTTGYCAGGGAAACATTATTTATTCAGCTTTCAAATGTTTGGTCAACTTATTAATTTTTCATACTCAGGAGCTCTGAATATTTCTCTTTGAAATGTCATAACCAACCTCCAAACTTCTTGCATTTTTTTGCTTTTTTTTTTTTTTTTCTCCATTGAGCAAGGTACTTGTCTGTCTAATTTTTAAGTTCTTCCAATTGCATAGCAAAATAGCCAAGGGCAGGTTGTCCCTCTCCCAGGTATCAGAGGAAACTGCTATGACTTATGGAGTTCACAAAGTTATTGGCCAAAACAATGAGTGATAGATGCTGAAGACGATGGACACCCACTGTGTGAAACTGAAGTGGGCCTTAGGGAGCAATGGACAACACTGGTCAGAAAGGGAAAGCAGGCTGACCAATTTTTCCTCTGTAATACCTTACTTGCTGCCCAGCCAGTCTGTAAATGATATTTTTCTACCTGCAAGGACAACTTCCTTTCTACCAAACCAAGTTGAAGATCTTTGTTCCATAAAACTATCTTAAGGTTGAAAAGGGCATCCAGTTGTTGCATACAGGGATGTTAATCCTCAWTTCACTGTGTCAGCACCATAGAGCCCAGACCTGCTTCCAGGCWCTTTCCTGAATGGAGGATGGAGAAAGAGCCCTACCATGGACTTGTTTTCCTTGTGTTTCAATAGGACTACATGCTGCCACTTCCTTATAAAGTTTTTTGGTTGAAATTACTTGAATCGAGTCCAACCCAAAAGAAAATTTAGAAAGAAATTTGTTCTCCAAAAGAAATTTTATTTCATTCCAACACTCCATGTTGCACAATGTTTTCCAAGTTTTATATTTTCCTTTTTAACTTCAAATTTGTTAGCTGCAGGCTCCATCTGCCTCATAATACATAAAGGTTCTTCCATGTTCTCTAGTATGAATTGCCAGTTCCTCAATGGCCTGCTCCCCTGCTCCTCTAAGCAATTCATTTCAGTCATCTTTATATTTGGAAACTGAGGACTGTATTATCGATCAGCATTACTTATTAACTTCTATTCTGTTATTATTTTGATCGACATGCTGTGGTGTACTGCACACTCACCCCCCCAGGTAGTTTCTCCTTGTGGTTTATTACTTCTGCAAGCTTTCTCTCTAGTGTTTTACAGCACTCTTTAGCAAGTGGTTGAACAGCAAGCAGACAGAAAGGTTCCTTGCCTCAAGGAAGGCGACAGGATATTAGCTGTTGAGGTTAGRAGAGCAGAATACCAAGGACATAACATCATTTGTACAGGAGCAGGGCGAGTAGCAGCATTTTGCAGAAGTGCCTTGCTAACAAGATCCCAACCCATGTCTGTGTTCAGAAACATCTGGAAGCCCGAAGTCCCCTGACATGCAAGTATTTATGTCGCTTACCTGCTTTTGATGGGTATATCTGAGGGTGCAGTTTTCTTAAAATTAGACAAGACTTCAACTTCACGAACCATGTTTGGAGCAGCTGATRTAACCTGAACACATTCCTTGACTTTACCTTTAACTCCTTTTCACATCATTAGCACAGAATTTGAGGAAAGCTGAAGCTTTGGGTACATGAACAGATAAAGCAGAGGATGTTGAAGTTGGCCACATGTTTTGGTATGACACATGCAGTAGGGGCTACCAGCCTAAACTAAAAGCATTAAGTGGTATGGCCTGGACCTCTCTGGAGGGAGTGACACTGTCTGGTCACAGGGGCACCTTCCCCTTCTGCAGTTCTCCAGGCCTTTTCCAGGCCTTTCCAGCCTTACACAGGCACTGTTTTATCTGTATGAACAACCAATTTTGGAATATTTGCTTCATCTCACCTATAGCTTGACATTGTTTGTAGATAAAAGCTCACTTCTGTCTTTAAATTAATTCTGTCTTTCTACTATATTCACTTTTTCAACAATTTTAAAATTAAGATTTTTGTTCATTGGGTACTCAATGCAGTTTGTCCAGTAGTTTTGTAAGGCTATTTTTGATTTTTCTCCCCTATCTCTTGAAGTGATCCTATTACTTTAGGACACAGCTGTAAGTGTTTGACTGTTAATACCATAGTTAAATAGAAAGCAAATGCTTTACCTAGCCTTAGATTTTATAGTACATTTTGGTTATCTCAAGATGTAAGCATTGCTTTAATTTCAAAAGTCTGCATTCAGATAAATCCTGATGGAAAAGGACCCAGATGAATCTTCAGCATCAGGAGAGTCTGAGATCCATGGTACCAGACCATGTTACCTTCTTCTGCTAAAACATGGTCATACCCTGGAGGGGCAGCCAGGAGTCAGCGAATCTGTTTAGAGAAATGAGTTCATGGTATCACTGGAGAAAAAAATCAAAAGTTAGTGCTAACAATAACAAATGCTTATTGGGTGACAGACTGAAGCAGCCTGGCAGCAGTATGGCTGTGGAAAATCAGGCAAAAAATAATTTCTTTTTTTTTCTGAGGCATGTCTCCATGCCAGATCTGGCAAGTTGGGACATCCCTCTCAGAGGCACCTGTCGTTTCACAATTTTGTGAAGGGGTCACAAGGGCAGAGGTAGAAATATTAATATGTGGCTCAAAAAGGCCTGTATTATTTTTACCCATCAAATCAATAAACAGTGCTCAGATAAACATCAACAAAGAACTGGGCAAAAATATGAAGCCTGTATTTATCACTTTCCATCCAAATATCTCAGGTGTTATGGAAATATTAATGAACTAAATCCAGCAACATCATATGTGATGCAGTACTGTCAGCCCTGCTTAGTATATGGCAGCACTTTTCTAGTCATATATTTAGCTGACAGAAAAATGTCATTAAAAATATGAAAAATCTGGTCGATGTAAACTTCATTTTATGATTTTAAACACCCTAACTTTAATCTTTTAATTCATTTAAAATAGCTGTTTGCATTATATGGATAATCATCTGGTTTTGTGAGGTTTTGTGGTATGGCTCAGWTTGTACTTGTTTTTGGAACCTAAGCGGTGGAAAAGATGTCCAAAATAAAAATCTTTTGGACATATCTCAAGGTTATCTTTCTCTCTTAGTTATTATGCACATTTAGGCATCTTCTTTTGGATGTCCACATACTGTACGGTGCTTGCAATTTGTTTTGTACATGTGTTTATAGCTTGAGAAAATCTCTGCATTCATTTTTATTATTTTTTTCATACAGCAAAGCACACAGGTAGCTGATAGTTTGATTATACAATATTGATTGACAAAGTGATTCAGCTCAAAAAATATGCCCTATTAACCATCATTACACATAGAGTTGTTCTTCCTTCAAAGAGTCCATGTAAAGCTGCTTTGTCTAGACAGTAAACATGCCTTGAATCCCAGCAATTTGTATTATCAATCAAAGAAAAAGAATCCTGACTCATTTTTGCTGCTTTTTTATTAACTCAAATGTCATTCCTATTTTAATTCACATATTCCAAAATAACATTTAATTAAAACAGTATTTTGGGTAGCTGCTTTTAATTTTCTTCCAACCGTGTTTCAATTTCTGTTGTTGCTTTACTGCTGATTTTACCTTCACAATTGATTGCAAAGGTTTATTCTTCTTTTAATGTTAATCTTTAAATACTCACAACAGGGGCTCTTAGATGCTGATTATTCTGTACTACGTGATGAGAAATGGTCTGCAGTAGTGGATCTGGTAGATGATCTCCTCCCACTACTGCTAGTTGCTTATAACATAGAGACATATCCTTTCACTATTTTTAGTACTTATTTATGGTATAATTTTTCAAATTTTTTTTTTTACAAGACTGTCCAATAGCAGATAAACCACATAAAGTAGCCTCCAAGGGCTTGTTCTCTTAACAGATGTGTTCACAGAATATTTAAGGTTGGAAGGGACCTCTAGAGATCATCTAGTCCAACCTTCCTGCTCAAGCAGGCACACCTACAGCATGTGGCACAGGGTGGCATCCAGGCGGGTTTTGAAGACCTCCAGAGTAGGAGACTCCACAACCTCCCTGGGCAGCCTGTTCCACTGCTCTGTCACCCTAACAGTAAAGAAGTTCCTCCTCACCTGGAGACGGAACTTCTTGTGCTTCAGCTTGTGGCCATTACCCCTCGTCCKATCCCTCGCCACCAGTGAGAACAGCTTGTTCCCTTCCTCCCTGCATTCTCCCTTCCTGAACTTATACATATTAATCAGATCCCCTCTGAACCTTCTCTTCTCCAGAGAAAACAGGCCCAGCTCACTCAGYCTCTCTTCATACGAGAGATGTTCCATTCCCTTRATCATCCTGGTTGCCCTTCTCTGGACCCTCTCCAGAAGCTCCACGTCCCTCCTATACTGGGGAGCCCAGAACTGCACACAGTACTCCAGGTGCGGCCTCACCAGAGCTGAGTAGAGGGGCAGAATCACCTCCCTTGACCTCCTGGCAACACTCCTCCTGATGCAGGCCAGGATCCCATTGGCCTTCTTGGCCACGAGGGCACACTGCTSACTCATGGTTAACATAGTGTCAACCAGGACTCCCAGGTCCCTCTCTGTGGAGCTGCTTTCCAGCAGGTCAACCCCTAATCTGWACTGAATCATGTGTTGCATGGTTGAGTGTCATTGGCTTAATGCTACTGAAATTTAYCACTGCTCAAATGGCTTTTTTTTCCCCTGTGAAAATTATTAATTAATTTAGACACATGGAAATTCTATTATTAAAATGCCTCATCATCATATTYCAGTGATTTCCTATTTCCAGTCAGCTTATGCATCATGCTGACAAATGTGAATTTGATAATATAACACAAGCAACATAAAGCAAGTAACGTGGAACTAGTAAAAATCAAAGAAAAAGAAGGAATGGGTACACRATTAAGAGTACTGCAACTCTGCTCATGCCTGATAATGTGGCTTATTTTTTAGATTTATCTTCATCAAAATGACAGCTATCATAATTTAATAAGAACACCCATGACAATGTGGCATGAAGAAGCAGCTGAAATCCATTTTAGAAATTATTTCTTCCATCAGGCCACTTGGTTAAATATTACATGCATCTAAAACACCCTCAGTTCATGTCCAGAATTGCTCTTAGTCTTAACAGTTATAAGCAAGGAGCAATTGGTTCTTCTCATGGTGAGGCCCTCATTGACACCCTGGTGCAATGTYATGGTCCTTGCTTTTATGCACAGGCCCCACCTTTGTAATATTACACATCTCTGCAAATGTTTGCAAAGTCAGAAGCTGTGACTGAAGAGTTTTTTGTTGTCTTCCTAGAAAACAGTGTTCATTCATTCCAGCTGGACTATCATGCAAGTATTTAGGGACTGCTGACTAACAAATCAGTCCTGTTAGAAAACAGCCAGTTTAATCACTTTCAAAGTAATCTGAAAAGAAGATTTAGACTGTAAAAGACTTCACAAACTAATGCTTCTTCAATGGACCTAACAGTGTCTATTTGGAAAGGAAGGTCTCTGCCTTCTATTGGGCATTTTATGGCTCTATGACAGAGGTGAAGTGGTGAAGCTGACTAGATATGGGTCCTTTGAGGCCAAGCATCCTGCTGTAGGATGCTCTTCCTCCTCCTTTATTATTTCCAGTGTGACTTGGATAACTCTGCTAGTTCAAACGCTTCCAAAACACTTTTACCACTGACTTCACTGAAAGCACACGGCAGTCCTCTATATTTCATGGCTACCCATGTGAAAAAAAGGAATTAAAAAAAAGGAATATAAAAAAAGGGGGGAAAGAAGAAACAAAATGAAATAAAAAAGATAAGGATTTTTTTAAAGGAGTGATATCATGCATTAACTTATCAGCTATTAACTTATTATGGCCCGGTCCTACCATAAATCACTGTAACTGAAGGAAAGGGGCTATCCTTGGTTTATAGTGGTTTGCTGGAGTGGTGCTCTGGATACTCAGATCACTTTTCCTACAAACAGAAAGGTTTTATTTCATAGCATCACTCCTGATTTTCTTTTCTGTTGTTTCAGTCTATTACTCTACAGCCTCTGCACTGACAGGCTTTTATGCCTATACACCATGCCCTGAAATACTAGTGGGTCTGACACTTTCAATTTTGCCTTTGGAAAAAAAAAGGCATAACATAAAGAGAGTGGGGAATTAGCACCTCAAAGTATGGAGTAAAAACGCTTTAAATATTCTTATGTGTGTAGTGCACATAGGGACAAGGTGTTATATAAAGTATGATAAGGTGTTGACTGGTGTTTAAACTACGCCGTGAAAATTCCTAGTTTCTGTAAAGATGAATGAAAGCTCCAGCGAAGTGGGTGCAATTAAATACAAGGGCTGGCAACAAAGCAAGAGTGAACATCCCTTACTGTAAGTATTAAAGCTTCTTCTAACAGCATGAGGTATTACATCTTATAAGGTCAGACTGGCTTTGTTTCTCATTATGGAGGTCTTTGTAATTCTTTTATTTAGTAAATGCAAAAGTCTTTAAATAATTAATAAGAGCAGAGGCGCCAGCTGTCAGTGTCACTGCCAGGTGACTTCTAATTCATGACAGTCGTTTCTTCCTTGAGGACCACAAAGGATGTACACCAGCTATGCCAGGCTGTGGTGTGTTGCAGGAGGCTTTTAACTTTCAGAGCGAATCTGGCAATTGAAGTCAAGAATGTAATAGCTAGAGAAAGAATATTGATTAAAGAGAATTTTGCTCTTGACATAACCTGGAAAGTGTACCTTAGGTGCTTAATTGGGATCAAACGAGGTGGAAATTATATTGGAAAAGCTATGGACAGCATATCTAAATATAGGAAGACTGCAGCTCTTGTAGGAGCAAGTTTGGGGATGTCAGCTGTAGTAAAACTGCTGCAGCTATATAATAGTTGGATGGTATACCAAAAGAAAAAACTTAGAGCAGCTGTTGCATTAGCTGAGTTTTGCATATGTTTTGTCTATTTACATAGAGATTTGACAATTTATTTGTCTGCTGACATAAAGCATACTGAAACAAAAAAATGCAAGTAAATTCAGAAGAGAGTTCTTACAACCTGCTGCAGTATCTCCATCAAAAAGGAAAATCTACCACTTTGCTGCTGAAGTAACTCTTTTTTATTCCATAGAGTACTCTTGCTAAACTAGAATTCTTGGAGCCAGTTTTAATCTATCTGCAATACAGACCCAAAATATAGACCCCACTGAACTGAAAGAAGTTACATAGTGAAAGTCAGATCACACAAAACTGAGCATTTAGCAATCAGTTTCCAAGTGAAGAATGCATAAAAAATAAAAATAAGTTTCCACTGTTAATGTGATTCATTTAGAAGACTCAGTAATAACTTCTTACATTTTATAAGCTGACCCATTACATATTAGTAAGACRAGGATCTAGTCATTAGTGCAGGAGAACCATTACCCATCTTCCAGGTGTTKGAAAAACGGGAAGAAAGGGAAAGAAAGGGAAAGATGATGATATAAATTCCCCAAACTCCATGCTTCTCAGTTGTCATAATATTACGAGAGTATTCATAGAGCTGTAGTTTGTTTAGCTATTTCAGTTGGCTGCCACTAGAGCATGGAGCAAGGACCTGACCCTGCCTACACACACATAGCTCWGCTGAAGAAGGGGCTGTAAACCAGGATGCTTTTACTTCTACCCAAAAAGGTAATGAGAAAGAAGTTTAATTACTGTATAATATCAGTGGAACTATATTTATCATGTTATGTCAACATATTAACAACTAAAAATRGCACAGGAATGGATGGGGTTGGGGGGCCTTTGAAAATCTTCACTTGGGGTCTGCCCTACTGCTGTCATTTATTGCAATTTTAGAGCTTCTGTATCGGGCTGATTTTGGAGGCATTTTAGCAGGTAAGAAAATATGTTGAGGAGAGAGAAAACCCTCTTTGGGGCTTGACAGCTGAGTGTTTCTCTGAATTTTGTTCTGAGGTATGTTTTCTGTCAGAARCATAGTTGGAAACATTCCCAGAAATGGGTTCATAATCACCTTTTGGAAAGACCCAGAAAAGCTGGAATGGAGCTTTTTTTCCTTTTTTTTTTTCCTTTTTTTTTTTTTTTAACTTCTATATTTAAAGATATCTGATTGAGAATAAAAAAAATACACACAGAAAAAAAATGATTTTTTTATACCTACCTGACTTCCATTTCTTCTCTTATGTGAACAGCAGGAGTTTAGCATTGAAAAAATGTCTCCCACAGATATTTGTACTGTAAGAAAGGAAGAAAGTTTACTGTGAGAGTTTCCAGAAAGTGCATTTTGTTGGGTGGCCTGTTTGGTCCTGCTCCTCCTGATGTGGGGGCAAGCTGAATGATGTAAATCACAGCACAAGAACCACCCCTGAGGCAGGGGAAGTAAATTAGCCCTTATGAAACTCTGTCAAGTACTGCTAACAGCAGCCATCCACACACACAATTAAAGTGGTGAGGAGAGAATTTTAAAGATGAATTAATACTTTAAACCTGTCTCTTACTTAAAACTAATGACCCATCTGTTCCATGGATAACACTTTGAATATCATTTTGACCAGTTACATGATAAAACTGCTAATACTTATCTGCRGAATCTCTTTAACCAGAGAGAGTATTGGAAGGGTTTCCTTTTCTGCATTTCCCATTCATTTTAAATATCACTCCCATCACACCAGGGATGTCAAACAAATGACAGCCAGTAGATATGAAAAGAAAAAACTAAAGCCAGGCTGGGAATATGTGTTAATTAAAACCAGATTTTGGAGTAATCAGGAAGTTCACCTTTCAGATTTGCTACACATAAACCTTCATTTTAAGACTCATTTTAATTCAATTTATAGGTCTGTTTACAATGATTTCTGGTGCATATTTCATCGTAAGAAAGTGTCTGAAATGTAATCTATCCAGAAAAAAACTTTGTCACTTGTCATACACCACTGACTGCTCTGCTGCATTGCAATCGCTATTCTGATCTCACAAACTTGACATTAACATATGTGTGCTGAAAATTATGGCTTATGACTTGAAAAATAAGCTTGTATTATATAATACTGATCTAGTGACAATCACGGAAATGAAAGCAACTGATGCACCAAAACCAGATTTATTTTCTTTTGAATTAGCTAGGAATTCTTAGAAGCTGTTGGCAGCTTAGATTTTTTTGGAAGAAGAAACCACATTAATATTTACAGTATCAGCATCTCTCAGAAAAAAAATATTTAATTGGTTGCTCAGTAGAATTTGATCTCAAATTCACATTTTAAGTGTATGTGTGTAGACACGCATATGTATAGGTGTTTGTGTGCATATATAGATAAATATAGAAATACAGCTCTAGATATTTTGAAGTGGTATGTCTGTGCATGTATACTTACATATGTGTGGATGTATACACATACAAGCCCCCTTCAAGATTCATTCCTAGTGCATTTTCTAGATATTAAAAAGGAGGATTGCAATTTCATTTTTGCCTTGATGCCTTCTTTGATTGCTCTTAGTTGTTGCAAAWTATTTTGTAAGCTTTGTAAGCTCTGCATACCAACTATGATAGCTTAGCTTATTTTTTAATATCATTAAAATATGTAAGCCTTCAAGGTCTGTTAAACTCAGGTCTTATTTTGGTTTCCATCGATAAAATCTCCATGAAAAAGCTTATTTGGCAACCAAAGTAGATCAYGATATGAAGCATTAAAATCATAAGCTGAGTATAGCAAACAAAAATGTTAAAATCCAGTGAGCAGTTTCCCTTTTGATTCATTTTATCTTACACTTTCTGCACGACTTCCTCTTATTTGACACAGACCCTCATGAACAACTGGTTCTACTGCCTCGCTGGCATCCCAGTGTGTGCAGGTCCACAAGAGGTGACAGAGAAGACAAAATCATCATCATTCAAGGATGACTCATGGGGAACTCTGCTGCCTGGAGTCTCCCAGCAAGTAGCTTTTGCTGAGAGGCAGTTTTCTGAGGTTTTTTTTTTTTTTTTTAAATCTGATCTTTGACTCAAGAGCCAAAACCAAATTATAGTGACTAGAAAATATGTTTTCTACATTGTTATCTTCAGTTTTACAGCTAGTGCTGTGGTTTAACATTATGTTGGTAGCTAAAATATAGGTATTGGCTTTTCTTTTTTTTCTTTTTTTTTCCCAGGAACTTGTGCACTTTCATACAGTAATATATTTTATAGGGTTATAGCTTGAGATATACTTTCAGAAAAGAGTAAACTGATGGAGTGATGGATCTTCCTTTCTCTGGTGTAGGAAGACCTCTGCAATAGCTATCCTGGGTCCAGCACTGAGCTCTAGGSAGAGCATAAAGCAACCAAACAGGTATGAATTGCTGTGACAGCATGTCCTAATCTGTCTACCAGGTAGGGAGAGATGCAAGTTCTCACCAAAATTTACTTCCAGTCAACTCTCCAAAGTGTYTGTTGTGAGGAGCACAAAGAATTATGTTCTTCGGTATTATCAGGATGGATAGGGCTGAAAAGAAGGACAGTGACTCTCAGCAGTGACATTCACTGGAATATTAACCCATCTAATTTCCRTTTGCATAGTTATTTTAAATTGTCAGTGCTATCCTAAACCTTACTCTTGCAGGATGGTAATGTTGCACACAAAAAGATAAGCTCAGGAAAACTTATTAACATATTTAAAAAGTAGAGTTTTCCCCAATTGCCACGGCGAATCTGTCTCACATAGATGCACTGGAGAATCAGGCTGGGAGAACTGGAAAATAATGAAAATGTTACACTGCAGCAAAGGACTTCTGCTATGATACAAGCTTAGTTCACTTTGCCAGAATGAAAGAAATCAGAGGCCTGCAGCTATGTTTTCCTTTTTTTTTTTTTTCTTTTTTAATAAATAGTCAGTAAATAGGGAGGGAAAAATCACAACTCACATAATGCGTGTATAGATCATTAAAAAAAAAAACAGACAATCTTATTTTGGATATTTTCTAAAATCAAATGCTTTAGTTACTTTCATCTTGATTCTCTCCATATGAAAATTAGTACTGTCGTCATTCGGGCAAACCTGAAATTACTTCAGTCTTGTTTGAATTAGATTTTGCTGCCATTCTTGAAGAGAGTTCCAGCCTCCTGTGTCCCTTATTCTGGGAAACAGCTTTGAGCTTTGGCATAATCAATTTTTATTATCAAAGGAAAGAAAGTAATATACTTGTGTAACAAAGTGCGACTGAGAACAGAATTGCTGTTTTCTCATCTCAAAAATACAAATTCTAACAGCACAAACCTGTGCCTTTTCATCATCTTTATTCAAGAACGTATGGCAGAGAGGTAAATGAAGGTAGGTTTATTGATCCCAAATGCCATGTCTGCTGTTTCTGCAGCACTTTTAAAATTCCCATATATGCGTGTATGTACACACACAAACACACATATAACACACACTTAACCTAATATGATTCTAAAAATAGCCTTTTTTTTTTTTTTTAACCTAGCCCTGCACATAATTCTCAGCTGGGCGTTTTTTCCACTTCTTTTCCTGTTATCCTTCTTCAGAATGGTGCCTGTTAAAACTGATGAAGGACGTAGATTGTAATGACTGCCTCACAGGAAAAAAAAAATCCTTTTTCTCTTATTACTTGCAATGGGGATTCAGAAATTGTCTCTCCTGCGTCCCAGTTACTGCTTTTTTCCCCTCCTTTTCAGTCCYCTTCCTCCTGTGGGAAGAACCCAGTGTCTCTTCATGGTGTTTTATTACTTACTGCTCTGCTTCTCAGAGCCCACTTTAGGAGGTGGGAACTCACGTTTTAAGGAGCTAAATTTTCATTATGTTGTAGAAAGTTGCAAAGAATTTTTAAGAGCATTTCCATGCAGGCTTAATTGGGTGTGCAAATCGCAAGTGTAATTACAATTGTGTAGGAAGCTCTATGCAAATAGTTTGGTTATTTGCAGGCATAATTATCTAGCTTGCCTTCACAAGAACAGGAGCTATGTGTTGCAACAAATCTGTTGTCAAACTGTTTTGTAAATAGTTTATTTTGGTGCTCCTAACTTTTATCYCCATGGAGCAGCAACAGAAAAGCCTCTTGAATGGGATCCATGGATGCAGCCTGCCTTGATGGGATAGGCTACAGAAAAACTCAGTCTAATTTAAAACCAAAGAGAAGCATGTTGCCTTCCAAAGCAAAAAAATACTGAAAAAGTGACAGAGGTTTTTGTGCACAAAGCCTTGAGGTCCACTTGGTGGTCCACTTGGAAGAGGCTCCACTTGGGTACGTTGAAGTAGTCCATGCCCTCACCCCAGATCACCACTCACCTGGAAACCTCMTGTTTTTGCTGTTCTGCCCCACTATGACAGCAGAATAACTCCTCACACAAAGAACTACTCTACCTATTGCTGATGAAAAGGAAAGTTTTGGGTCAAACACACAGTCCCACATTCAAGCACCCTGTCACAAGCATCCTCTTGGAATAGAAAATTTTCTGWCCCAACGTATTTCAGGAACAAAACTATCAAGCAAATAGATTATGATGTATTGCAAATACTGAAAACTGAAGCTATAATGCAGCATGCAGCAGTCCTATCATACTATGTCTCTCATTCCCTCTTTGCTGTCTGATTAACATTTGCAATACTGAGGGGTTCAAAACTCTTCTTCACAATCTAGCGTGTTTCCAAACTGATCAGTCTCCTTCCCTTGAAACTCGACTTTTCCATTTATGTGGAGCATAAAGCATAAAGAAGCAATTCCTCATTTTTAAAAACACAATAATACACATAAACACTGGGTATGGTTTAAAGCAAAGCAAAAATTTCTGCCAATATTGGACTAAAGGAAGGTGCTTTTCACAAAGAAAGCCTCCTGCAAACAAACAAATCCSCAACAATAAGAGCAAAAAAGACCCTTTCTGTTCTCCCAGAATCTCAAGGTTTGCAAAACATTTCTGTTATCCATGGAAAATGCTTTATTTGCATTGAATTGTACATGTTTTGATTTGAGTCTCCTCCAAATTTKAAGATCAAAATAAAAACCAAGAAAACCCCAAACACGAAACAGTGGTTCAAGGAGACTATCTATTTTCAATTTCCAAACAGATTTTTAGCCATCATTTAAACATTTTCAAGCAATCTTTTTTGGTAATGAGCTTTTTTTTTTTTTTTTTTTCCTGACCAAATTCCATCCCAACTCATTTTAGAAATTGAGCGATACAATAATTCTTGTATGCAAAGCATTCTTGCATTGAATTGCATTGAATGCAAAGAGCATTCATATAGGAAAAGTATGGCCAGAAGAGGGTGCCAGGGATGTGGGTGTACTGCTGTGAGTGGAGATATGTTGTACTGTCCTCATAGTTAAATTATAGCCYAGCTTTCATATTAAGAGCATTAAGAACAGGAGAAATCTTTCTCCATAAGCTGCAAGCTGAAAGCTTGGTATGTCTTCCTTGGTGGGGCTTTTACCTCCAAACAATTATGAAAATAGTGGCAAAGAACTACAGTTTTCCTGAAATATATTAATCAAAGATYGTAATTTATTTCCCAAGAATGGACTTATTATACACTGCTGTCATGCAAAAAAGCACAGTTCTGCTAATTATCAAGATTTTCTTTGTGTCTATAGGTCTTAGATATACCATTATCAAACAATAATAAAAACAGAAGGAAAAAAAAAATCCTGATTGTTAAGTTTTATCTTTTCAATTAGAAGATCTAGCTACTGCAAGTTCTAAGAACATTTTGAATATATCTATTTTTAATATTTATTTTCTGTGAGCTGTACCCTGATTTGGTAGTGATGTAAACCTGTTGATTTCAGTAGACGGATTTGTAATAAAAATAGTCCAATTAGAACCAGGCTTTCTGATGACCCAAAAAAAGTGTTCAAATCTTCAGAGAATGGGTAAATGATCCATTACATTTTGGCAACTGCAAACTCATTTCCTACCTGCTGCTTGTTTTGTGGTAGCTATGAACCAATTACGTCAGATAAWGTGGGAACAGTCCATTTATGAGAATCCATCAAGAAATCATTATTCTACGAGAAGCAGCATGACATTTTTTAAGCAGCATTGGAGGGTATGGATTCAAAAACACTTTCTTGCTTTCGTTGGCCTCTTTTAGCTTTCTTTTAGGGAGGAAGCACAAAAGGCAGGAGGGCTATTACTATATTTCTGAGAATTTTGATTAACTAGTGGTCTAGTCTCAAATAAGGCAGGATCAAGAATCTGAAAGTGTTGGCACTGAAGCATCAGCTCASCTGTTCAACAGCATCTGCAAGTGGGGTGTCTACTCTGCATCAACACTATTGTCTTACCCAAGACATACATTCACTCTTATTGCTGTACTTAATAAAAAACTTAATATTTTTCCTACATCCAATCTTCAGAGCTAAGTATAAACTGTTACAAAGAGAGGTGCAGCCCAGTCACAATTAGTCTGGGCAGACTAGATTAGTATCTAAATAACACGGTTGCCAAGGAATGCTTGCTGTAATATTTCTTTTGCTGTAACGTGTTGGTTGTAACAATTCTTTTGAATTACTACTTTATTGTGATGGATATCTCATAGTGCAATAATAGGATGATAGGCAGAAAAATGTCTGGTCATGTTTACAGAGGTGCATGTAACAGAATGGTGCCAAATGGCACCATTTGGCTGTTTCCTAGCCAAATTACATTTCCTGATCAACTCTGTGGTGAATGAACCCAGTATAGAGCAGGCACAAGTGTGAATACGACTCCCCATCTTATATGGAGACCATAAACTCCCCAGTGCAGGGTCTACCTAGCTGCAGACAAATTACAACATTCAGGAAGCCTAGGTGAGATTTGCCTTCAAAAATACTCATCCTTAAATCTCCAATACCCCAAACAAGCTTTTAGGAAAGAGACTTTGCAGAGCTTCACTGTGTAAGGGAATTTCTTTTAGATCAAAGACTCTAAGATGAAAATTTTCATCTTGCAATCCACGTAATTCAGCCATTTATTAAACTTCTGGGCTTTTTTTTCCTCACAAGTTCTTCTTTGTTTACACAAACTGTAGGTCCTAGTCCCACTGCCTATGTTCCAAGCACCACGAGCTGCTCCCCAACACAGAGGGATGCCACGTGGGTGATGAGGGGAGGACAGACTGCAAGATTAACAGCCCATCTTTGCCCAGGCTCTGGCAGAAGTGCAAAGTACTAATTTCAGGAATTTGAAACAGGCAGCATAGGAATTAATCTAAAATTAAAGTAGTTCATGAATTGCCAGCACCTTTCTTTTTTGCACTTTACACAACCCAGTATCCACTGTGTAAAGCCTCAAAAGGGGATCAGCTAATTTTTCTTTCTGACTGCGCCACTGTGATGGTTTTACTCRAACCAAGAATCAACCTTTACTATTATGAGAGAGATGATGTGATTCAAGGTGACCTGATATCCAAGATGACCTGATCCACAGTAGCTCTCAAAAGCTCTTTCTGCAAGACCTACTTCCATTAAGACCTCATTGTCTGGATCCATTCTTTCTGGGGAAAAAAAAAAAAAAAAAGATGATGTAAATCTAATTGACTCTACTGTTTCAATCAGATTAATTTCTTCACATCAAAACATCTCCCTGGTAATGTGGCAGCTAATGATGAAGTAGATACCTAACCATTTGCTCACAGGCTGCTTCTTGTGCACAAAATCGACCATTAAAACCTGTGGTAATCAGTGATAGTACATTAAAAGAAGTGATAGTCATCTTCTCCCCATGGCTTCAACGTAGACAAAAAGATACACAAGATAGAATAGTAATGGATTTAGAAATAGAAAATTCTTGCCTCCAAACAAAACTAGACTCTGAAAAAGCGCATTACACAGAAAAAAAAGTTATAGAGATGAAAAAACTCCTGTTCCTGGAAAAAAAAAAAAAAACCTCAGCAGATTGCTGTAAAAAACATCTCCTCATTAGCACTAGTTCTTATTTTTGTTGCAGTAGCTTCTAGAGGCCTCTACCAGAGGTCAGTCCTAGCTCCTCTGCATTAAGTACTAACACAGTAAATGCGGATGTTTTTCGCTCCATTTACAATGAAGTGTCCTGATCCAGAGGATAAGCAAGCAAGCAAGCAGACACCCAACTTAAAGGTGGATTTTATTTTATCACTGAGAGAGGTCTTATTAAAACTGTGAATCTACCTCTTCTGCATAAAACAAAGGCCTGTGGCTTAGACGAAGGTCAGAAGCACTTGTTCTTGCACCTGCATACTAAAACTGGAGACGTGCTTATCTAAAGCCARTGAGAGTGTGACCAGATTTGTTTCCTGCTCTCTCCCCTTGTTCCTTCGTGCTACTAACAGGAATTACTCTTTGCCTCCTGGGGGACCCATTGCTAAACTGTGCTAAACTGTGACCAGAGACGTATTTCCCTGGGCCACTCTGCCCGATTCAATGCACCAAGGACTTTAATCACGCCAAAGGAGCCCTGCCAGAAAACTTCCTGATGGTAAACCAAGTCATTGCAGCAGCCCAGTCATTTGCTTCCTCTGTTATTAACTGTAAGTTCACTGACCTTTTCCTTTGGCAACAGATTCTTGACTCCGCTGTTTTCACAGAGGAGTTTTGTGCACCCTTCAGTTCTTGCCAACAAGCTGCCCTTTGGGTTGGTGTGGCGTATTAGGTAAGAACTGAATGAAAAACTGGTTGAGGGGACTGTAAGATTCAACTCTGAATGGATGGACTTGATTAGAGGATCTGCTTCTTGCTAATGTAAATCCTGAATAAAAGTGAGCATGGCAGAAAGCCTCTGTAGAACCACATGGAAACCCATGTGAACACACAGTAAGAGCCTGTTTGAAACTCTTTTCAAACTATTACCTGTTCATCATCGTGTCTTTGAGCTGCTCGTTGCCTCTAAGCTCTGGCGACCCGGCTCACAGAGTCAACACTTTTACTCAGAAGACTTCTATCTAGCAATCACTTCTCAGTCCTTCCCATCAGCAGGTTGTTTTTGCTGCAGTTGCGAGCTAGACACAACAGGAACCAGGTCTCATGTTTTTCATTCCAGATTTTATAGGCCTTTTAGGGACTGCAATCTGTGTGTTTGTAGCTGAATACAAAGGTGGGTGATGAACATGCAGCTACATATATGCCAATTAACTCCACTGCTACCAACTGATCTACCTAGAGTCCATATATACCTGAAAAGAGGCAGCACTTTCTTTCCTCTGGGCATAGCAGTTTCTCTACAGTCATTTCCGCAGTCCAGATTTGCCTTGAAATCTCCCCATTGGTGYTGTTTTGACCATTCAGAGGTGAGTTTCTCCAGACAGCTTCAATAACTGTTACCTTTTGTTGCTTTGCCACCCCAAGGAGCTGCACTTGCTTGGTCAAGCAGAGATGAAACCTCACAAATTGAAATAAAGGAAACCAAACAGCTCTTTTTTTCTTTTTTCTTCTTYTTTTTTTTTTTTTTTTTTTTAATCCCAGCATATGGATAAAGGAGAACCTTCATTTATTTCAAAGCAGCCTACAGCTCTTCAGCTTGGTCACTCAGTGAAGATGTGGAGGACCGTAGTTCAAGTCTCTTTTCTAAAGGAATGCCTCGTTATTGACATGAGGAGGCAGGAGAACGACAGAAGACCTGTGAACAGATCAGCAGGATGCTCACCTGGATGGTGAGTGCCTAGGTCCACAAAGTAGGGGTGAATAACAGTCCCCTGCGTGCTCTCCTCCGGCAGTCCTGTATCTGCACCAAGGGGTTTAACAGCACACGTGGGGCTGCCCTGTCAGCTTTGACAAYTCTGGCTTTTCCAAAATGATTTTCTCAGAAAAGGCAAATCACATTCAATCAGGTACAAGCCACAGCAAGCAGCCCCTCAAGGGCAGCCTTGTAAGCTTTTAATAGGAACCAAACACATAACCCCCTAAAGGCTTTTTACTCTCATGGACTCTTTCTTTCAAATATCTATGAAAACAGAGGTAATATATTAATTCCTGTGCTGCCTCAGAATGCRCAGAGTTTAGTTTGAAGAAATACAGAGTGTTTCCTCTTACACTTTGTTCTCCTCTAGTAAATTGGTTATTTTAACAGAAATAGAAACAATTTAGATCAACCTGCATATTCTCTTTTCCCTTTATCAAAAGTGTCTTCTTGGTTCTTTTCTATCAGACACTTGTGTTCTATTGTGCATCAGAAGATGGAAAGTCTTACATTAAAAACAAGGTACCCAATCTGCACGCAACYGTTGTGGACAACTTGGATGGCACTCAGTCCAAACGGGCCAAGAAAAGCAGCACATTTGAGCTCTACCTTCGCCTGGGCAACCACGGGGCCACATGAGCTACAGGCCACTGAGGTCCTCAAATGAAGACAGAGCTGGTTACTGGTAGCAGGATCCATCCATAGCCCCAGGCACCATGAAAAGATGAACCTGGGCTAAGGTCCACCTGGAAGCCAGCCAGAAGCACCATGAGATGAAGCTGGACATGAAGCTACATCATGCAGGGTCCATCCAGAGCTGCAGACCATCTATCTATAACATTGGTCCAAGGTCTACGCAGGTCTAACAGAGTTGTGGTGGAGCTCAGGCATGGATGCGTCCCTGGGCCATGGGCAGAGGGTGCATGGTGGGGGTCCCAGGTGACAYTGGGCAGGGCAACGGAGGGCTACTAGCGTGGGCTACATCAACCACAGTTATGTTGGGCTTTGATGAGAAATCAAAGGCAAACATTTGCTAGGGTTCCCTTCTGAATTCCTCATCTGCAGACACAGACACATCTAGAACAAGAAATTAAAATTTACTTAGGACATTTCCCTCCACTCCCTATCCTCCTTTTAACACTTTCTGCCTTTACTTTAATAATATAAAAGTAAAGGTCCTCACTGCTTCAGTTTTCTCCAGGCAGACTTCATTTGCTGTGGATATGAATTAACTGTGCTTGCAAGAAAGTCCTTTGATGAATGTAGGTTGTTTAAAGGATGCAGTTACTGCTGAAGAAATCATATAAAATCTGAAAACTGTTTTTGTGCCAATTGAGAGACAGCATTTCCTGAAGAAATAGGCTGCTGTTCCAAGGCTAGTATATCGGTAAAGACCTTTCTCTCTATTGAAAAAGATAAAGAAATCAAGTGCAGTGAGGCATATATGTTACTGCTGCTTTATGGTGCATTCAGCACAAGATTTATAGCTCTTTCAAAGTGTGAATTTGGCCCAGGTCAGCAACAAAAATTTCCCAAGTTTATTTGGTTTGAAGAGCTCCCTGCTGAACCTCATGAACAATCCTGGTTTGTAGCCCAACAGGAAGAAGGGCTCTGCAAGTGGAATATTTTACATAAATGTCATGGATAAAAGCATGAGCGCTAAGAGGGAGCAAGACAGATGGTTCAAGACTTCTCTTTGAGTTGGCCAGATTTCTTTTTTTAATAGAAGAAATCTTCTTGAAGCTGAAATGTTTCACTAAACATTGCCCGGTTTCCCTCGGTCCAGGCCACTTTGATGAAGATTACAGGTGAGTTATCTAGAACTCTCTCCTAAGAAGTCACTACCAGCTTCTGAACAGCGTATTTTTTATTTTTATTTTTTATCTTGGGTCCTTTTGCGGTAGGCAGAACAATCTTTTTCTCTACTCAGAATCATGAACACCCAGGTAGAAAGTTTGACAGACAGATTCTTAGACTGTTTTTTCTCACTTTCATCTAAGATCACTTGACCCAAACAACCCTTACCAAATCAAAAGGCTTAGACTGTCATCTGAAAAAAAAAAATAGAAGTTCCTTTGCAGCCCAATGCAGAACAAAAACCAAAGGCAGAGATCGAACAATACCCACAAAACAAAAATGTTCCTTCCCAGTTTTAGTCTCTTTGGTCACATGCTGGGTGCTTTCCTAGTGCTGATGGGGCAAATCCATTTATATCATCTTGTAGAAATGCTAAATTCWACTGTTGGCAGAGCAACGATAGCAACATCATTTGCCAGAAGATCTTCACCCCCAAACTGCTATCTGGACCGTTGGGAAGCTAAAGAAACATYTGGAGACGAAGGTGTTATCCTCAGGCCCGTGGCTACAAGCAGATCAGCCCTTCCTCACCAGCTGGCATGTCTTCAGGCTGGCTGCCTTTCCCAGGCAGGATCCTTATTACTAGGATGCACATGCATAATTGGGTCTAACTGGACATAGTCAAAAGCAACTTTCTATAAATTCTGCAGGTCACCGCTCAAGTTAAACAGCAGAGAAGAAGTTTTGTTTTTGAAAGAAGTCAGAGTACCTCACAGCACTTCAGCTGGGAGGGTAAATTACACTAGGACAAACATCACGTCTGAACACGACAGTTGGGCTCCCAGCTCAATAAATACTGCCATTTGGGAAGAATACTACACTCAATCTGTTTGGGCTTCAGAGTAGAGACATCAGCATCTCTTTAGCTTGCAGAGATAAATACAGTGATTATGTGACCCATTTAGACAGTGGTACAGAGCAATCTCTGAATTTGGCCCCTGCTGTCATGACTTTATGTGCTAGCGTCTTATTATTTCAGGAAGAAGATCTGTCATAAATCAGTTCTTCCCTAAAGGACCTGGGGAAAATACAATATTATCTCAATTAAACAAAAGTGTTTTTCTGCAGATCTATCACTGCAAATGGAACAGAATGACAGCTAGATCAATGTACATCCTGTAATTCAGAAATTGTATTCAAAAATGTTTTGTCTAGATTAAAACCCTATTCCTCCAGCCAGTGTCWCTCTCAGCTTATCACAGGCAGAAAGCAGGGGGTTGCACCTAATTCTTGCTGATGAGGCAGCCATGCCATTCTCTTTGTTTATCTTGCACCAACAATGTTGGGTATCTGATCCAAACTTGCTGGAATGTTAGACAAAACATTGATGTGTTGATAAATGCCTGTATTTTTTTCCTTCTCAGTCTGTCATTCCACTACAAATACGGATGAGGTAGAAATAAACACATATAATATAATTTCTGAGAGCTGGTGGATGGATAATTCTCAATACAGACTTTAAAACCTTGTGCCATTTTAATGTGTCATTATAGTAATGGGAGATTTATGTTAGCAATACTTGCTGCTTTTTTGCCAAAAGCACACACATTGCCTAAATTAAGACTATTGATGTAGTACTCTCATCATTTAAGGTACATTAAAAACACTGAAAAAAAAATGTGAGGAGGGACACTGGGATGCTATTAGAGAGTTGCATATGAAATTAAATGGGAAATGAACAAAATTCCAACTCATCATARCATAAAACTTCTGTCTCTGCATGAAAATAAAATTATTCTTATTCAATTTGCACATTGTAGGTTGCTAATTTGCACAGCACTGAGTGGTGATACCCATTCAACATGGTTAATATTATTTATAGCATTTTGAAAAGCACTATTTAATTGCTCTTAGATGTCATAATCTGTATATTAAATATTCCCAAGATAGAGACCTGAGCAACATGCAGAAATCGGCTGATGGGTTGTGCTGTAAAGATCCTGGCAGTCTACATGCAAGGGACATTTGGAGCCCACACATTTCAGATTGCATGAGAAGCAAGTTTAGACATTGCATAGAGAAAGGATTCCTCCAAGATTTGTCACACACATTACCTTCTCTCTCCAACACCAGGACCTTGGCAATTGTTATAACAAGTCGAAGCCACCTATGAGAGCTGGTGTCAGTGCAACAAAGGGAAATTCTGTAAAATTTGGATTCTAGCCTAAACATGCTGAATATGATTTTAAACATGCTGAATATGATTTTAAACTGCACATTGCAATTCATCCGATGGACGTTGGAGCAAGAGGAAGAACGACCTCGTTACTTCAGCACTGAACTTGGCTCAGGAGACCTGGTTTTAGTTCACAACTCAACCTCAGACTATAAAATGTTGGACATGATATGTGCCCTCTTTCTCCAGCTGTAAGAAGCGATTATTGCTTCAGTACTTTGTACGGGTGTGAAAAGAGAATTCATTAACCTCTGTGTGTGTTCACAGATACTGTGATAATGAAGGTCACATATAAATTACACTACATGGGTAACTAGCTATTTCAGTAGTTTAGTCTGAGAGTTAATATAGTCTGAGAGTTGAAATACACTAGTTAAGATCAGCAGCTGGTATTAGATGTCTCTCTTTCTTCACAAGCTCCTTTATTTAAAATGTGTTTGTTTATATTTGGTTTTGTTGAAGATATGCCACAGTTATAAATTCTGATCTAAGGTTCTCCTCAGTCATGTTTTAGGAGCCCCACATGTGCCATATTGTCACCTCTCTACATCTGCCTGAGTGGGGCAAGAAAATACAGTGTAATCCTCAAGAAATGATACTGGATGAATGGCCTGTCCCTGCTCTACCCAAATTCGTAGCGGTTCCTCCAGAGAGCCTCTGGAGTATGAGCTCTGCCCTGGAGGTTATTTGCCATGTTGAAGGTTGGTGCTATGTAGCTGCACGGGTGAAACTTGAGAATCCCAGTCCCTAATTCAGAAAGCACCTAAATTTGATTTATTATGAAAAAATGAAATAAACTGAGCCAAGACTGCAAGCACCACACTCTAGAATAATACTTGTTGCTGGGCTGTTGATCTAAAAGATAAAAGAATCCTTCCTCCCTTCTTCTCCCTCAGCTCAAATGTAATTCGGGATGACTGAAACTGTCTCCCCCAGGCAAATGAAATATTTACCAACAAGATACATTTGTTTGGCTTTAAGGGTGAGAGAGCGCATAGGGGAGAAGTTAATGACGTTGATGAAAACCATCCAAGATGTACAATAGCAAGGCCATACCTGACCTGGCTGCTGAAAGCTCCTGAGTGGTTTCTGAGCTGCTCCTGCTCACGTGGAGCCACAAAACAGGGCAGGGGAGAATCACAAGCCATGATGGGAGTCACCAGAGGATCCCCCTAAGCGGCACGGATATCTTGCTACCTGTTATCAAATATATTAGGAAAGTGTTTTGAAAACCATGGGTCAAATTTTCAGCTGCCAAAAGTCAGCCATATCTCTGAATAAGAGCACCACACCACACATGAGGGGATGGGGCGTTTCAGTAGACTGCACTGTAAGCAGGTGGTGAAGCAGGTAAAGTAGGTTTTCCACTGGCAAAGCGCATTAATGAGACTCAGGCTGAAGTTCTCCCAACATGCAAAGGTCACCTACCTTCTCCAGCCTGTTACAGCTTCTCCTGAGTCTGAACACAGAGAGATCAAATGCAAAACTCTACCTTGAAGTAAATCCTAGATTTTGATCAGTCAAATTCAATCTCTGCTTTACATTTTTTAGTTAGACAGTTTCTGTAAACAGGTCAAATTGAAATGTGGATCTGAAATATGAGGTATATGCTGTAGCCAAACATAAAACCAAATTATCTCATTCTTTTTTTTTTTTTCCAAGAATCTCTGGGAGAAGAAGCAACAAAAACACTAATATTAAAGATTTTTTTTTTTTAAAAAAGTAATTTTACTCCAATTGTAATGTTTTATTTAGCAGTCACACATTTTCCTTTGCTCAATGTGAAGCTTTTACTCGGAGTTCTGCATTATTGCTGTGCTATATTAGAAAAAAGAAAGTCAATCTCCCAATCCCCAAATTAGACAATACAAACATATCCACA
The DNA here is from genome assembly GCF_003342845.1 of Nothoprocta perdicaria. Classification (NCBI taxonomy): domain Eukaryota; kingdom Metazoa; phylum Chordata; class Aves; order Tinamiformes; family Tinamidae; genus Nothoprocta; species Nothoprocta perdicaria. The sequence goes on from NW_020454994.1 coordinate 1,533,612, forward strand.
GCTACAGTCCTCAAAAACATTCCTGCTGTTTGCTAGGATTCATGCCCAGAGAGCAGAGACTATTATAAACTGTAATCCTCTATGGAAGTTTACATTGAATCAAACACAACCATATATTTTTCTCATAAAAATATCACCCTTTGTTACAGAAAAATGAAGTGGTGTTGCTCAAGCTCTGGAGAAGTTCTAAAGATATTATGAGACTTGTATGGAAAAGCTGAAAAGATTTACAAGGGAAAATTGAATTTATATCCACGGAGATTTAAAAGCATACATGTTCAGTTTGTGTACATCTGCAATTTTAGCTTAAATACCCCTGTGTTACTGTCCTGATCTCATTATAATCATTAGCCGTTCTCCTTCTGATGCTACATGTGACCCCCAGTATGTTTAGCTACAGACATTTGATTTTTCAAGCAGATAATTGCCCAATTAGAGCAAATGAACATCTAACCTGACTTCACTGTTTCTCTGCTTGTAATTTTTAATGTCTGGCATTTCTTTTTCTGAAAGAACCAGCCCTTGGCATCCAGGGATTGCAGAACAATTTCATTGTTATGAAAAAGAAAATAAAAAAACATTTAATCTTTGGAGATATCATGCAAAGATTGAAATGATGAAGAAAATAAAAAAACATTTAATCTTTGGAGATATCATGCAAAGATTGAAATGATGAATGCTAAAAGCTAAACACTCCAGCATTAATTATTTTTTCAAAAACGTCATGGCTTTTGATGCTTCACTCACAATGATTTAATGTGTGGAAGTAGAGGGATTGATGATGTTAGACTGGAGCCTTGCTCATAGAATTTCTATAACCAGAACAATAAAGTATTTTTCTAATATCTTTTTAACTTGTTATGGGATATTTTGGGTTGGGGGAGAAGGGAAAGAGAGGAAGAAAGATCTTGACATTTCTAATCAAAAACTTTTCTTCTGTGAATAACCCTATTCAACTAATATAATTTAATGATCATTCCACGCACGGCAGCTTTACCCCAGGGAAAATGTTTGCATGGGAAAGCAAGCCAGTTAAGTACCTGTCCTGGCCCAGAGGTGCTGCAGCATTTGCACGGTGGTGTTGGTTTCTGTCCCCCCCTCTTAGTCCACCCCTTAGGTTTGTGCATCAGCAGTGCTGGTTTCCRGGCACGTGTGTGGCGCTCACTCTGCAGGCACAGCCTCTGTATCACCACTGAGTCCAAAACTGCTGTCCTCCTGCACAGGACATCCAAGGATATGCAAGCATTTCTTCAACCTGCAACCACACAGCCCTTTTCTCTTTCCAAATATAGATGGTTGGTCTAAACCACTCATTAAATGCTGATAAGCACTGTCAAACATGTACTTGTGTTTCATAGACTTCTGTTTCATGTTTTCAYCAAGAATCTAATGGAAAGTAAATGATCTTGTTAATGGCACCTTAAAATGCATACAATCTTCAGTCTTTTCTCACAGTTTTGCTGGGTATTTGCTTGGATGCATCTTGTCCACAGCCTGCTAATGTGAAGACCACCACGTACCTGCACCAATAATATTTTATACTCCAGCAGCATCCTCAGCACACCCTAATCACAAGTGTTTATAGAAGAGCACACAGACAAGAGGGTGTTCAGGTGTCTGCCCTCCTGCTTCACCCAAGCGAGGCAGAGCTCCAGTGCAAAACACAGGGCTCCTACCAAAAGCACAGTAAGCAGCACCTTGTGATTGTATCAGAGGGCTATGATTTACTCCAACAAGAGCAGCAGATGCATCCACAGCACTTAACTCTGCAATACCTACATCATGCCAGGGAAAACAAGACACGCAACTGCTTAATGGGGAGAACAAAAACAGAATACAAAAGGTTTTGATCAAAAGTTTCTCACCAGCCTCATTCAAGAGTGTTTTYGTTTCAAATAAATGCATACGTCCCAGTTATTTACAATCTGTGAAACGCAGACCACACACTAGAAGTTGCCAAGGAAACGGAGGCACTTACGATGGAACATGCTGCCTATTTGCAACTGACCTATCCTGTTCCACCAAAATGTCCTAAAATGAACATGGTCCTTCACAGCCCAAGTGCTAGGATGGCATCTTGGAAATGGAAATGGATTTGCTACCTGAATCAAAGCTGGAGCCAATCTAGTTTTTAAAGAAAGGCATGCAAAAATCTTCAAAATGACTGCTAATAGGTCACTTAAAAACTGTTCTTTTTTCATTTTGATACCCAAGATATTAAATGGCAGCACCAGTTGAAATGTGTAAATACAATGCTCCTAAGCTGTGCTTCCTCTGCAAAACTGAGTGGGGGGAAACAAAAAAAGTTAAAACCTTGCTGCCTTGGTGGTTCACAAGTCTTCATTTCGGCAATAAACATGAAGCCCTTTCAAATTCAGTGGGAGTGTTTATTATTGACCTCTCTAAAGGTGGATGATGGCATCAGTCCGAATGACAGATCGTATTTTTGGTCAGGTACAAATTAAAAGGGCTACATATTTTGCATATGGAAAGCATTTGAATCTTGGGTTTTGGCCAGCACAATGAGAAAATTTCCAGACTTGATTCTACTTCACAGTTTGGGATAACTTAATTTTTTTTTTGCTTGTTTTCTTAATACAAGCATAGCTCTATGCATAATTTGCAGAGGATCTCAAAGTGATGACTTTAAGATGAAAGAGTCAAACTGCCTAACACAACTGAGAGTGATTATTTTTCCTATCAGTGTAGCTGTCAGTGGGCTCTGTGTGTTTTCATTTCTCCACTTGTTTTACAAGTGATAGAAAGAATGCATCACATGACAGATGATAGAGGAAATCAAAGTAATAGTAAAYGGAAAGTAGGATTCATTTGACCACACAAAAAGACAGCATCCTGTATTTGTTTTATCTGCAACTTGAAGTGTTTTGAATATAAAAAAAAAATCTTCCCTCCACTGCTTTCCTGGGGAAAGATCCAAGTCTAGAAAAATTTGGAGATTTGATCTTCTTGTAATGCTTGGTATATGTCCAAATGAACAAGTATAAATAAGTTGTATCTGAACAAACCTGACACTTTGGACAAATTCTGACACATATCCTATCCTGCAACTCATGATGTTAGTCCAAGCTGAACTATAGTCAAGTATTTATCAATTTTGAGAAAGTTTTACCTGCATCTGAACTTTACCGCTTGATGTTTCCAAGTCATGTCATCCGTTCTGGTGAGCTGGGGATAAATCATGCAAGAACAGGCCTGAAGATCCAATTCAGCCAAGCAGCTTGTTTGCCAAACTCACGACACATGTTGGAGAATTGTGATCCTAGCTTCTCTCCAGCTAGGCCAGAAATTCTTGTTAATACACTTTTCCGACTGGAAAGGGACATGAGACAGGAAAGGCTCATGAACGCTCTGTCCAGGAAGAAAGAATTGTTTCCTGGCGAAAACCTTGCGCTACAAMGTAGGTTAGCTCAGGTCCTCAACCTGCTGTAGATGGCAGATTTCAGGAACGACAGCCCGCCCCACATCTGATCCCTGTCTGCCTCAGAGCCCCTTTGGTAATTTATGTTTGGTAATTTATGAATTGTAACCTGTGTGAGGCTCAGGAGTCATCTCAATAAAATAAAAAAAATAATTGAATAGAATGTGACAAMGCACCAAAGACAACCATGCTTTTTTTTTTTTTTTTTTTTTTTTTAATTAACACAGAAATGCAGTACAGGCTCAATCCCAAACAATCCCAAGATTACAAATCTGAAAGGTAATCTAAATGTATCAAAATCTTCAGCTGCAAATTCAGAGGCAGGGAGGAGGGGGATGAAAGGCCACAGGAACGTGGACTGACAGAATCTTGTTTTCTGTTTATGCTCTTTTGTTCTTTGTATTAAATAACCCAAAGTTACTGGGACATTTACCTGCAATCCATATCTTATCCTCGTAACAGTCAATGGCCATGAACACTCCTACTGATTTTGCTGGAACAGGCCCAAGCAGACACAAAGGAKAGTATTTTCTTCCGAGGAGATGCCGGGAAGTGGAGGAGCCATTGCTGAAGATGTATTGTACATCCGATAAAAGTAATCAATAGCTGGAGAGAAGACACAGGTAAAGAAAGAGCTTAAAACCAGTTTCATGCTGGCACAGCATGCAGCAAAAACTGAGAAAAAAAATAGTGCACTTTTTTTTTTGCTAGAAATCCCACTCCCGCTGGATTCACCATTGCATCCCTTGTGAAGGGAATGAGCAGCAAACCAAGCAAGCCTGGTTGCCCATCAATTCACAGCTACCTCTAAAACTCAGCATAGAAACAGGCAAATCTGCACAGAAGGATTTTTTCTTTTCATCCGCAATTCCTCACGTGTTCACAAACAATGAAATTATATGGAATAACTTGAATTCTGCTGCCGCCCCTTCCAGGGTTGGAAAAGACAAAATTGAAAAATAAATAGAACAGTCATTTTGATAGCACAGCTGGTGAAGCAAATGAACCCTTCCYCTGTTCTGCAGGCAGAAATTGATACTGTAGGCAGAAAATGTAAAATGGGTCGTGCAAAGGGCAATACTATATAAGGCTAATACTATTCAAGGGCAATTGTGGGAAGTGGGTAAGGGATACATGGAAAACTATGTATGGCACTTCTGACTGTAGATAAGCTCTCTTTTGGCCCCCGTGCCTCCTTGAGAGATGGGCCACGCTAGCTGCAAAGCAAACTCCAATTCCGCAGTGCCTTACAGAAGCACTGAAAGGGCACACAAAAAAAAACCTGTTTATGTACACCTCTGACCTCAGAAAACCCAAGAAAGTCAACTCCTCCAAAATAAATTGCAAGAGTTAAAAATATTCGGATGTTTGGGAAACTCTCTTTAAACATTTCATCCCAAACTCTGGGACAGTCAGTAGCCTCTTTATTTAAAAATACAGAGTTTTACAAGTTCATAATTTCCTTTGACTACAGGGAGAAGCAAGAGAACTMTTATCAGATGCAGACTAAACGTCACAAGTGGCAACACTTCATCTTCTCACGTCTTCTTCAAGTTATCAGGATGGAATGGAAGAGTTGCTTAAGATGAGGATAAATTTAGGACATTCAACATTACTTCCAACCCTTGACAAGCAATGCAATCTTTTTGGTCTTCAAATCATCACCTGTGAAACGGGGGCAATTCTTGCCCCTTGTTTCTCTTCCCTGTTTCTGACTCTTAAGTCTTCTACACTGTTTCTCTTGTGTAGTGCTCACCTTCAAAGAGCCTTCATTCCAGGGAGGTCTCTAACTCATTTTGCACTGTACTGAAAAAGGGCAGTGTGGTCTTTCCTAGGGTTTACTGCCAATAATGCCATGCCACTTTGGAAAACTAAGCTTCCATGAAAGAATCAAGGAAAAGCAGGAGATGAATGMAGGGCATTTGACCTGAGAAGGATTTGGGAAGCTGGACACAAATRTAAAAGGAGAGAATCGTGTATCGCTAAGGCATAGTTTGCCGAATTGGATAGTCCCATGGAACTGAGCTTATTTATCTGATTTTAATGTTTTCTTTTAATTTTAATGGCTTTTGAATGTTCATAGGCAATCATTATGCAGTTGTAAAATGAATTAACTACCTGGACAGCCAACAGGCTTTTCTCCCCATTTTCCCTCAAATTTTCCTGCTGCTTCTTAAATCTAAATAAATTGATTGAGCTTGTTTCAGCACATGTGAGTAATTTTTTTTCCCCACTGATTTTGCAAACCTACTTTTATTTAACATTTTTCTTTTATATACACTGATACCCCTGCGATCAGATTAATTACCATGAAAAGTAACCAATGATATTGTTCACATAGTAGATCCAGACTGTAAAGAGAGTAACATTTTGCCAGCATTTTACACAGAGTACTCCTATAAAATCTTCCATAGACTTGCAGAGGAAATGTAAGGAATGGAGGAACCTGTTTCAGCATTGCTAATCCTCTCTCAGCTGGCAATGCCCATCTAGTAAACCTGCTTGATGAAAGTATGAAAAGATCTTTACTATATATACTGAAAGCACAATTATCAAACATCATAGGATGATATGGTGATAGGACATTAATATACATTACCCCCTTAGACCTGATCTCTGTCTCTTTTATACTAGTATGAAGTACAAAATCATCTACAGAACAGCAGTGGGGTATTTTGCTAGATGAAAAGCTATTTCAGAGACTTCCACCTCCTTCCATAACTTCCACCACCATTCTATAACCTAGGATATAGGTTACTTACATCTCTTTAGAAATTGCATGAATTCCATCCCAAGCAAATAATTTATCCTGACATTTTTACTTAATTTCATCTGAAAATACTAATCAATGTCTTCCATAAGTCCCTATTAGCTCACTCTATTTGTAGTAGCCTTCTAGAACATACTGGAAAGCAGATCCACACATATCCTTCGAATCTCAAATCTGACGGTTGATTAAAAAAAAAAACCACACACAAAAAAMCAGGAGTTTTACTGAGGGAAGAAGAACATCTTTGTTTGTTGACAGGAATAAAATGTAACTTGTCACCACAGTTGATATCTTGTATTAATGGCTCTTTTGTGAAACCACAGAGCTAGATGTTATAAATATTGATGTAAGCACACTGCTTCTGGAAGCTGGTGAGAGATGAAACTTTTTAAGGTGAATACAAAATTGCCGTTAGTGTTTTTCCAGCTTGAAATTCAAATATCCCCTCTTAATTGAGGGCCATTACATTCACCGCTAGGTATTATTTATGTTGCTGATGCTGTGGATGGAGCGGGGAAAAATATTCCCRTCTATATCTGACTGTCAGAGTTGTCAACATCTGTAGGAAGCAAAACTGAGGGACAAATCTCCAGACGAGCTGCAGTATTTACGTATGTCGTATTGTATCTGGACTTCTTTATTTTTTGGTATGTAAATGTCTTAATGCTCCTGGTGACAGCTTGGTTACCATGGTTACTTGTTAGGCTGCTTCTGTGCTAAACTGAGGAGCCAGGGTTCGTTTTCTCCTCTATACAGCATGTGTCCACATGGACTTTCCTTGGGAAAGTCCCTGGGATCAAGTGTGTGAAGCCTGCATCCAACTCTTAATAAATATTTAGCCCTGTAGACCTCAAGCGATATGCCACTGCTATCAGTCCACTTCTCTAAATTCAAGCTCTGTTGTAAATTACTGACATATCTCCCCTAAGCAGCAGAGAGATTGGGCATGTACCAAATATTGCTGCTGAAATTAGACTTAAAGTTGGTGCAACACATTGCAATATGYGAGCACTTAACTCACTGCCAGTACAAGCCACATGCACTAGCAGAGCTTGAGAGAGGAGGTGGGAATGTGAAATACCAAGTAGTTTAACTCACTGTCTAAACAAACACTGCCATCAAAACATGGTCAACACCTTTACAAGTCTCAGCTACTTTTTCCATTCCTATGTCTCAGTTGAGCGGTCATCTGCATTTCAGCACTGGCTGCATCTTAGCAGGCTAGAGCTCAGATGCTGGCCTCAAGTTTACTGCAACCAGAGGTCATTACATGTGGTTGTAAAGCTGTTTAAGGTAYGTTCTGAAACTTGAGAGCAGACTTAGTGTATTTCTGTATGACTCTTTTCCCTTTTAGCAAATGGAGGAGCCCCTGATAGGGCCACTGAGCATCAGGAGTGACAGGCACCTTGCAAAGAAAAAAACATTCTTGTATTAGGTAAGCATGTCAGATGAACAGAGAATGAGCTGTAGCATTCCTGATATTCCCATGGAAAAGAAAAAATATACGACCCCACCCCACCTAGTCTTTAAAAATAGGGCTAAATTTCCTTCCACATAGCTGATGCTAAATTAATTCTTTTACAGAAAGGGAGGATGMCACCAAACTCACTTTGATGTAGATATTTAGGTCTTCCTTCCCAACGTGCCTTCAGATGGCTGCCCACATTCAGGGAGATGAAATTGGTTCCATTCCAGCACATGCTCCGAGGTGCCAGGTAGATTGAACTTGCTGAGAAAAATGCCTGTGCCAAAAGAAAAGTCTATTTAAGTCCAGGAAAGATGAAACTAATAAGGTAACACATAGCCCTCACAAGTTGCTGCCATAAAAGCACTAAATTAAAAAAAAAGTATGGAAAATTAATTTTAGATAGGATATAAAGCAATAAGCCATTTTCTAAATATGCAAGCACTGCATTAGGACAGTATAAGACAGATCTTGTCCTATAGTATGGCACAAGTCTCTTCAAAGTCAATGAGACTATCACAAGAAAGAGAACCCAACTTAAAACACTGGCAATATTGTCAAAGAATAGGAGGGAAAAAGCAATTTTACATGCTGAGGAAGTATAGGCCACCAAGGCACAAATAGACGTTCAGGACTTATCTTCCTACCTTTCTTCTAACTGCAGTGAATTCTGTTCAGTGCACTGATGAATTATTATACATCAAACAGCAGGGAACAGAGATATACAGTAGTCCTCAAATGAAGCTGTCAATGTGCTAGCATTTATCCTCAAAACTCTTAAATGTGATTTGTGCCACTTCCATGAAAATCAGGAAAAGTAAAGGGAAAGGGAAAAGAGGAGAGTAAAAGTAAAAATTAAATTTACAGGATTTACAGGAAGTGCAACAAAACAAATGAGCAGTTTTAACTTGTATCACCACAAAGCATTGCAGTAGAATTTGAAGGTCACAAACAATCTTAGAGGCTATGACTTACTGTTTTTAAAGAGATAACCTCTAGCTTACAGTTACACAYGCTGTTTTGAAATCATAAAAAAGCAGAGTGATAAGAAGAAGTCTTCCATTGTGAAATGTCATTTCACAGCTCAGAAATGGAGACATTGAAAGATGACGTGATTTAGCTAAGTTCATACAGGAATTTGTGTCAGAGAAAGAGAYTGAAGCTACAATGCCTGACGCTTGGCTAATGCTTGAGCACAAGAGCAAAAGTGAAGTGCAGAAGATGAGGAGTTTCAGATGTGTAGTGAAAGAAGAAGGCAAGGGAGAAAGGATGCAAAATAACTTGAAAAAATATTGATAACTCCAGAAAATAGGGAAAAAATATTTCTTGCCTTGATAGGCATTGCCTTTGGACAGGATTAGGGAATAGAGTTGTCAATATGAACAGTTCATAAAGACTAAAAAAACTTTGTGTGTAAGAAGATTTAACATAGAAGGGGAGAAATGCAGAATGTAAGCCAAAAGTACTTGATAGTAACAAACAGGTGAAAGATTGTGTATTAAAGGGTGTTTTTTTTTTTTTTTTTTTTTTTTGTAATTAGGGTAGTGGAATGTGAGCAAGTTAAATATCAGCTATTCCTTTCAATGGATATAATTACTGGTCAGCTCTATATCATATAATTTATGGTCAGCTCTAATATCATGCTATGTATTAGAGATGGAGAGTTTCATGACAGGAAAGAAACACAAATAAATACTGTTACTTATATTACAGAAGAATATTGAGAATATGCTAAATGTTAGCGTTTATCTTAAAAGTTAGCCCAGAGGTAGGTGGACATGGGGTGCAATTTCAAGTTTAATTTCCAAAATCAATTGTAAAGGCAGAGAGACAAAGCCTAAGACTTAGAGGCACCTGAGTTGGGAATGCAAAATGTTGATTCTTTCCTTGAAAACAAAACCAATTCAAAAACATCCACCTAGGTTTGCAAATAAATCTCTCTGTTTTATAGCATATTTTCAGTCTTCTCAAAATTAGTCATATTATTCATTACTCTCCTCTCCGCTTTAGGGAAATTGAGACCCAGAGATATGAAGTCACTCAAAATCATTTAACAGGTTAGTAGCAGAGCAGTGATTAAATCCCCAGYACAGCACCTAAATGTTAAAAGTCTTAAAGGACTTAAAGGTCTACAGGTATTTAGTGGACTAAGTAGGTAGGCCAATTWCATCCACAGTAGTCAGGAAAACCTCACTGATCATGCAGTTAGTGCCTGGCCCTGGAGATAAATGATATAAACGACTTCAGTCTATGCTAAGCCACAAGGACMTTAAAGTTGAGGGTGGAAGAGTTGGGCAACATACAACTGGACGGATACAGAGAGTGTGAAGTGTTGGGAGAGAAAGAAATACAGGGACCAAGAGGACCTGGGGCTCCTTTCTGTGCATACAGAYGAGGCAATCGTCAGCCACAAGCAGTTTTCCTTCATGCAGAGTTTGCTAATAGGAAAAGCAGCAGTTCTCTTTGCTATGAGAGTTTTGAAGGAAGACAACTAAGATAAGAGTGAGACAAGGTGAGACGCAGATGAGGAACCCACCGCTCAGCCTKTACTGCGTTTTGCAGCTCACTGCTTTGGCTTCTGTTTCTCTCTCTCTCAGATTAGACCACCTAGACTATTAAATTTGATTCTGAAAACAGAGGGGCAAAATCCTGAGGAAAAACAAGAAAGACAGAGTCCTGGCGTCAAGCAGGCTTCAAAGAGCTAGCACCATAATTTCACTGAGCATATCCTTCCTCTGAGGAAAATGTATTTAGAAAACTTGGGGGACAAAATCCAGTCCTATTATAACTCCAGGGAAATCCTGTTATTTTGTCCTCTCTGAAGGTATTGGCAAATGTTGGCTAGACTGGATGCATTTGTTTGACGAATCTATTATTAATAGGAAGGGCTTATTATTAAAGTAAGGGCTTACTTAAGTACAAGACATAAGTAAAAATGCAGCTTTTACAAAACAGGAACAATAGAAAAAGCGAAACATGAGTCTTCAGAAATTACTCTCTGGGTAATCAGTAATGAAAGCCACGTGAAGGACTTCATCCTTAAAGCCTATTTCCCAAATGTCTGAACAAAAAATGTATGAATTTTTAATTAGTTGCACTTTAAAGAAGAGTATGTCTGCACAGATAAAGGGGAAAATGCCCCAAAACAACCTCCATTCTAAGCCAAAGATTTCCAAAGCTCCAAAGATTTACGTTGGAAAACCTTATAAAAGGGGGCTTAGAGTGAACCAAAGTTCAAACTGAAGAATCTTTCTCACCTACCTCACTTGACCCACTTCCAAAACTGAGAACAGGCAGAATGCAGCATTTCAAAAAGGCAGGGGTTGTGACAAGAACTTACTTTTGCCTGTCACTGTCCTCTTTCCAGCTGCATGCAGTAAATCTTGGCAGTGTGGTATATTTGCTTCTACAGTGCTCAGATAAATAAATTAATACATTTCATTCACAAAAAAAAGCCACACCACACTTTTATTGGACTGCTGCAGACTTGAGAATTGGACAYGGAGGCAAATAAATAAATATAGCCTGGACTTTAATTGTCCAGCCTAGCTCCATGAGAAAGCAGACCAATACATTTACCCAATGGCAGTAAGGAAGCTGGACAGAGATAAGTGCATCTTTATTTCATAGATTTCCTTTGCCCTGGAGTTTGAAAGAGCACCCAGGAACTAGTTTTAACTTTGTTAGGCAGGACTTTATGATTTAGTTTAGCTGASTGGCACTTCAGGCATGCCCTGCTCCACTTGCTTCTTGCTGCCTAGCACTAACAGGCCAAACTCAACAGGTCTCCAATCCCATAGTTATCACTCATCCCATATTATRTCCCACATGGAACCCCTCATTCTCCTCAGGCATTTTGTAGTGATACTAGGTACCCTAGACAGGGCACGAGYTGTCTTGGGGCAGATATCACCATCCTGTTTAAGTTTGCCTTCTGTAGTGCTAGAGCTTTCCATCATGAGAAAACACACTCCAGGCTGTTGCAGTGTTCACAAGACTAGACTGAACCTAATAAGCCACAAATAAAACATTATATAAGCTTAAAAAAAAAGGGCAGAAATACTTTCTTGCAACACTGGGGAAACCAGCAGAACTGAGCAAGTGAGCATGTGAGCAGTGAATAAAAGAGAGCTCAGATGGTTATTGGCCTCAGCCTCTTCAGCTCTGAAATTTATGACCATAGCCCTCATAAAGATCCTCACAGCCATCATTCTCCAAACTTCTTGCTCAGCTCTGATTTATAGATCAAGTAAATCCAAGCAAAACATAGCAGTAAAAGGAATCTGTAGGATAATTTATAGCTTCAGTTTAGGTTAGAGTTTTTACTAGTTATTTACCTTTATACTTTAGATAAAGATTTGTGAGTAGCCAATTACCGAAGGCAGCAGGAGTAGCTCTGACAGCTGAGTTCAATGCATTAGCTACCCTTAGAAAATACTGGCTTATTTTCTGATAAAAAAAAGCTACAGTTAAATACAGACACCAGAGTCAATATCTTATATATTAAAAAGAAAAAAAAAAAATCAAGATAATCCACATGGAACCAGCTTTTAAGGAAAAAAGCCCCCCATCAGTAGGCTGAGAGATCATTACCATATTTTTATATAAAAACAGGGCTAGCTTTCATTGACTCCTTTGAAGCTGTGCCAATTTACATCAGCCGAGAAACCACCCCTAAAACTTTCATTAAAGTTATGTCTCAGTTGTGTATTGTCCCAGACCTGAACATTTGTTCATCTGAAAGATTCATTATTCTCTTAAAGCAAAATAAACGATATTCAARCAAATGAAGACTGAGCGTGAAATGTTGAAGTTCTCTGCACTAGTTCTTTTTTTCATGTTTTCTTCACATTTACTGCAAAGCCTGGAAAATTTGAAACATCTGTGTCTTCTCCAGGACCTTGGTGGGCCCCAAAGACAAGCAGCAAAGGTCACTATATGGAAGGGAATGCCAGAGGGAAGGGCTGATGGTGGTCATTCCTCACCAGAGCTCATTACCTTTAGCCAGGAGGGAACAGTGGCAAAAATGTCTCCTTCACAAGCACTACGTCCTCACCTGGGCACAGCTCTGCCACCCTGGTGCCTCCAGGCCTGTGACGACCAATGGCACTTTCTTAGCTGTGTTTTCATGATGAGCTTCCCTACTTTCATTCCACAGTAAAACATGAAAAACGAAGAGCCACTTCTCGCAAAAACACAGTGTCCCTCTCACAAGCTGAATATCTGACTGCCTTAACGTAAGTGTAGAGATGAGTGGCTTCATAGCCATACAGCTTCAGCATCACCAATTCATATTCCTGTCAGCAGTAAGTAGGAATGTGGCTAGAGCAGAGGAATCCAAGACACAGAGGAGGAGACYGCTAAGCAATGCTCTTCGGACCCASAATTGCTCTTTAGGTTCTCTGAGCTATGCCTGGCTTTCCCTCAGAATGAAGGGCTTTTATTGCCACCAGTTTGTTTGTTTTTGTTAAATAGTAAAGTCAGATGAATAATTTACAATGAGTTTTGATTGATTTTGTGTCCTTTTCACTTTGCAATTCAGCAAGGAACCAATTGTAATTCCTTGTTAGAAACCACTTCTGCTTAATTCCTGCAACTACTTTGAAATTCAAAGATGGTAAATCTTAAACATAACTCGTGCTCATCAGACACATTTAGTTGTAAGATATATATCTTATCCAGCTGGATGAACATAACTTAAAATTTCCTTTGCAGCTGGTGCCTGAGCAGTCATGAACTAGAAAGCCACTGTCTATAAATAGTCTTTAGTACTCAAATATTTGCTGCTCTTAGGCCACTGATGAAAAGAGGTTTGGTCTCACAACTTAATAGCCCCAACAAGACCACAAGAAAAAAAGAGGTAGAAATTCTTCAGAGTGGAAGTAGTTGTCATGGGATATGTTGTTTAGCTATTGTTCAGAGACTAATTCTGATGTTTCTAGCCATGATATTTGTCCAACTCCCTCTTCCTTTCCTTAAACAGCAGCCTAGCACTTCTATCATTACTTCAGCACGCCCTGTCAGCTGATAGKAAGAAGAGAAAATAAAAGCCTCAAGTCCTCTGAGCTGGGATAAAGGACACGTAGCTGAAGACAGACAAACTCCACAAATTACACTGTAATTAGCTGTAATTATTTTCCAGATAGTTGTCATGACCAYATATGCTTGCTAAGCACATGTCAGTAAGGAATAGTTCAGTCTAGCAATTGTACATTTACACATCTCATTGCTCAAAGATCCACAGTCACACTAATATTTTGTTAATGGATATTTAATATCAAAGTCATATCTAAGTTTACTTCCAAGGATGTAAATCCAAAACAAAGGAAGTTTTCTTACTTTTCATCCATGCGCTAAAGGGATTTTTCTGCTTCAGACTGCATGTACATTCTAAATCCAAAAAAGTATTTTAAGTTAGGGAGCTTTTGGAGATATGGGAGACATTAGCGTGTCACATGTATATTAAGCTGCATTAAAAAAGAAAATGTTTCTTATGTTTCAAAAGCAGGTTGATATTGAAACTGTAGAGTAGGTTCCTTCAAGGAAGAGGTTATACATCTTGTCATTTTTTTCCACACATGAGTGCTTAAGAATAAGTTTTCTTACGAGTGGCTTCAAAGGATTTTCAGGACCTTGCCAGCTTGATGAAGCTCATCTGAGGTTTGACAAGTTTTCTGAGTCTGCAAACAATATCATGAGGGTCCATAGAGAAGTCAGGCCTTAGAACTGGATCACACGTTCATATCACCAAGACGTAACCCACTCTTGAGCATAAAATGCCCTTGGACTCTTGCACTGCCGCTACTGAGCACACAATTGCCCCATTCCTTCCCTCCTGTACAGCTAATTTCTCCACTGAGAACAACAACAATCAATCTACAAAAGAGATATTCTGTTTGGCAAGCTAGAAGAGCCTGCTGTGCCATCAAAATCAGTGGGGCAGAGAGTTATGGCTTTGGCCTGAGCTAAGCAAGGAAGTATTTTTTCAGTGTGGTGGTTAAACAGAAAAACAAATACTTCCACACAAACAAAAACAGCATCTCTTTTTTAATATTCTCATCTATATTTTTAATCTACATACAGAATGCTAGTAGTCATGTTCTGTTCTACCCTGGCTCAAACAGAGAAGTAGATWATCTAGATAGAGTCACACCATAATTTATTGAAAAATGATTCAAAAGTATGTTTTACTGAATTGTATCTCCTGGATTTCCATTTCAATGATGAAGTAAAATAGACTTATAAAAAATAATGTTGCATAAGCTTCAGAAACAAATAGAACCAAAATGTCAACCCTGCAATATTTTGCTGATTATTCAGAATGCAAAATGTTTATTAATTTTGAACACAATAAATATAATATGGTCTTGCAATAAATGAGGCAAAAGCATTCTAAAGCAGAAAACTTGCTTGTAAACACTGCACAGAAAGCGTGTTTGTATCATCCCTGCTACAATGCATTTAATAACATTTGATGAAGAATGCTGCACTTTATATTGATTATATACTTCCTAAAGCTGACATTACTAGCAATGGAATAATTTTGTCTGAGATGCTTTGCTCATCTCTAAAAGCAAACGGTGCTAGTACCATGCGGCAAGCTAAATACCTGGACCTCATCTCATATATCAGTTAAAAAGTCTTAATGCTAAAGCTTACTCAAATGAAAGGGAAGTTGCTTTGTGGTCTTGGATCAGGGAGCAAGGGCACTGGGCTGTTTAGAGGAGAATTTAAAGCCTACACATTTTGTCTTCTGGAAATCTAATGCTTTTAACCTCCACCTGCACCTCCTTTAATGCTATTTGCTATTTGTTTGTGCCTTTCAGAGAAACATGATGCTTAAACTCATCAAAGAGCATTAGTTAAAGTAGGTACACCTCTAAATGATCTAATACCTCAGTGGTATTACCTTAAGCATTGTAATGCTTAGGTATTACAGGTAATACCTGTAAGCATTGTAAATTTTGGACCCCATTTTCTCTTGAAGACAAAGGTCCTCACTAGGGATAACTGGAAAATCCAAAAAAAGAGTTCTGGAAGAGACTAGTCACCTTGCAACACTCTCAGTCCCTGTCTCAGAGCGTTCAACCTCCTACAAATTGACACAGTCTCTTTCCTCCACCTCTGGTTGCTGTAAAAGGAGACAGAATATATCCATGCCATTCATAAAGCTGAGATTAACCTATATCTACACCTCCCCCTGTCAAAGCCAGCTACACACCAAGCAGCAAAAGGTTCCTTGTTCTCTTGTTGCGGACAGCAGTTGTTTGATTAAAACTAAGTTCAGCCTGACATAGCAGAACGGTTCAGGATCACCAGGGATGTGATGTTTTGTATCTAAATATCCCAAGCTATACATGCTTGTATAGGTCATTCCATGATTTATCAATGGATATGTGTGAAGTTTAACCTCTAATCCTTATGCTGAGCAATCCACTATTTAGTCTGCTTGTTACTAAATGGCACTGGAGCACTGATGCAGCTAGGCAGAAAAAGGTAGCTATTTGGGATTATAAACCAGAAAATAATACTCCATTAGCTAGTGTTTCCTCTGATGTAACCAGTTTAAAGATACACAAAAGCAGGAAATTTTATCTGCCAGTAACTGCCTTAAAAGCAACAATCTTCAAGGATTGCTGCTTACTGAAAATCTTTTTAATCAGCCCAAGAAAAAAAGGTTTTCCACTGAAGGTTCAGGACTTAAAACTAATATCAGTATCATTTAGTGCAGCTGAACTCAATTTATCAACCTGCTACATGCAATGCAGTCCTGTGGAAAAGTCCCCTACGGCTCATAAAATCATCCCCATCAACAGCAGCTTAAGAAACAAGCCCCCACTGCACTAATATAAAACTAAGATGCAATTGTAATGAAATTAATTAATTGTAATTAAACCCCATTTTTTTTTCTTGGTGCCATTTCTATAGCTTAGCAGCTAGGTGAGAAGTAACTGCAAGGGTCTAAGATACCCATTGACAGAAATGTGATACTAGCTTGTGTATGGGCAGGTGGGCTGCTGCACAGGAGGTGCTCTCAAATTTACCAGCAGCACTTTTAGCATGCTAGGCAATTAATAGATGGCAAAGATGTAGGTTAACTCTGCATCCCAGCTCTAGACAGTGTAGTAAAACACTCGTATGAGGATGCCAAGAGAACCAGTGCTACCACTTTCTGCTCTGTAAAGAACCTGGATCTTTTCTTCACTTTTGGGGAGGATTTCAGTGCATCCGCTCTTACATTGTTTGGAACTGGTTCTTGCCTGTCTTATATTCAGATTGGATTTTACCATGTATTTAAGAAGAGAGAGATGATCACAATACGTAATAGTGCAGAAATATTTAATTAATCTGTTTCTTTTCCTCCTCAGCACTTCCTTGCAAGGCAGCTCTGTGAAYATCTTTGTTTTCAAATAGCCACTGCCTTGTAGGAGTTTCTTTCAAGACCGCTGTCGTTTAGAGGAGACAGCGTGGACATTTTAGCACTTTGGCCTTAACATGTGATGTTTAGAGACAATAATAGAAGAGGACAGATGGGTAAGACAAGAAACTGCTGAAGGAAGAAGTAAGCTTTATATGGCACTGACTGCATCTATCAAGTTTCCTTAAATTTTGTTTACCCCTACTGCCACCTGAAAGGTCTCTAATATTTCATTGGAGTTGCATAGACACTGTGGTCATTTCAACTTTCACGAAGCACTAAAATACCGTAGTCCAACAAATATTACAGAAAACTGGCACCAAGTGAAATTTACTTAATTGTTATTTTCTAAATTTATTTTCTGTGTTATCATTATTAGTCGTGACAGCCAYGTCATGGTGGCCAAATTCAGGGAAGTACATAAACCAAGGGGGGTATAACTTCAGAACATCTTATTTATTTAAATACCAGCATTTAATTTAATACTGGTAAGTAATATCATTATATATCAGAGATAAAGCAAGACCATAGCCAACTTAAGGATCATGACAAGGCTTCTTTCTAATGATTAAAGGCATCTGTATGTAAATTCTTTCCTAAAGGAAATTTTCCCCCAAATACTTATACTGGTATGATAAATTTCCAAGTCCGTCTGCTGACTGTAGACAATATGTTCTGATTATTTTTTTGTGGAGATTAATACCCTAATGACAGACTGTATTTCTCTGCAGATGTCCAACTGACTTTCAAATATCCATGACATATTACATGCAATATTGCCAGTTCACAGAGGTCAAGAATTTCTGTTATTATAGCATAAGAAGCATTTGAATTCCAGTGGTGGAAATCCCTATGCTGCAGCAGAGACAGAGGAAAAAACATCATACTTTTCAAACAGTKTGACAGAAATACACCAAACACCTTAAGTCTTTCATATGTGTTWTGACTTGGTATTTTAGTTAGCTGTGCTTATCATTATCTGCAATATTTTATTCTGACACAGCCTGTTCATTCTAGAATATTGAAAGGCAGTATTGAAAAGGTTAGAAACATCTTCTGACTGTGCCATACCCATTAACTTTGCATTTGTGCACTAAGTATATATTATAAAGAACAATGTTGTGCATTTGGGAATCAAAAAATGTACTACAAATAACAAGAGGAAAGAAAAACTCATTCCTGTAAATGCATCCAATTACTATGGCCTACCCAATCTATCATTTTTGTAATACACAGATGTGAACAAATAACAGGTGGTGAAAAATTTAATGAGTTTAGATAATTTCTACTCTACTAATGACTGTGACCAGCTTAGATTTTCTAACTTTCATTTGTCTAATACATTTTTTCCTAAATAATTTCTATAAATAATTATCAATCCGTAAAACATTTATGAGCAGCTCATTGTGTCTTTGATGAATTTTGAACCATTTGTTCACCACTGTTTAAATTGCATGCATCTATCTAATTAGCTTTCTTTCTGTTTCTTGATACAACACTAGGACCTAGTATCTGTTTTCCTAATCTACTGCAGTAGTTAAAAACTCCCTCCCACCAAATTAGCTACTGATAAATACGGATTACTTGTATTGTACAGAAAAATAGCTGGAAAGGAAAAAGAAAAACAAGTTTTTGTTCAACTTTGGAAATCTTGTAATTTTGCAAGTAACTTTGTAAGTCAACATTGAAGACATGAAGCTGGGAAYACAGCTAAAACTTAGCGGCAAACTGATTTGTCTACTGTGTATGAATTCTGTTAGGATCAGCAATGATGAAAAGATTTTGAATGTTGCTTAGGTGTGGTGGGCAAAGAGAAATGAGCCAGCGAACAGATTTCCACATCAATACTGAATTCTTTGTTGGCAGCCTCAGCAATCTGATGGCCCTGGAGACTGAACTAAGATGATAGATATATTTTTTCATTACTTTGCAAGTTTCCTGAATCCAATGGCAACATCAATTGATGGGCCAGCATAGGTCAACTCAAAGTACTACTCCCTGAACTATAAGAACTAACACTTCTTGACCTAARACTCTCTTTTTCCTGAATATTTTGCGCATATTAAGACATTTTCTTCTAAGTGGATTTATGGATTTTTTTTTTTTTGTTATTTATCAAGTACATGAGCAAGTCCAGTTATATTAATGATGCTACACAGGAGTAGAATAATATGAATACACCAAAAAAAAAAAAAAAAAGGACTGTTTTGAGAGTGATTCTTGAAAAATTCAATTTTAAATTTTATAATCTTAATTGCTGTAGAAATTTAAAGATGACTATTGCCCCTTAYGAACATCTGAGAAAATTACACCCATAGATATGCACATTAGTAGAATCTCATTTTTAGTTGACTTTATACAATTGTCTTATTGCTCTTTTTGGCTTACGTTTTAGTGCATGAGCATGTCAAGTGTCTCTTACCCATTACGTTGTTATTGTTTTCAATGATGTGTGAAATTAGAGACTGACTGAATTTTTTTCAGTAAGCTTGCACTGTCAGAAGATCAAAATATTGACAGCCTAATTTTATAATTGTAGCTCAATTTTGTCTCATGCCTTAGAGCTGTCATTTAATTTTTACTTCAGGATTATGTTACACTATTTATGGCTTTTCCTCAATAATACATCGACTAAAGTTACCTGTGGACCCGGTTCACTGGGTGAACCTTTTCAGATTTAATGGTTTTAAATTTAATGCTCTTCCCTGGGAAATGTCACTGTCTCTAAATCTAACCTTTCCCTAGAACTACTTAACTTTCAATAAATTCTGTCAGGAAACAAAACTTGCAGTGACGTATTTTTCCTAGGTCAAAAAATCCTGTTTCCATCTTATGGGAATGAAAATTAAATGATTCAATTTCTGATTTCAATACCACTGTTTTTTTTTCCCCACTAAAGTTTGTAAACTATATGATGGGGGAGAGATAGAACAAAAAAAAAAAAAAAAAAAAAAAAACACACCACCAAACTCCCAACCCATACTAATTAGCTGAAGTAATTTAAAGAAATTAGTAGGCAGGGGTTTTGTTTGTTTGTTTTATGCCCATTTCAGAGCAGAAACAAATTTTCAACAAGCTTTGTTGTTCACACACCAGATGGCTTTATATGTCCCATTACTTAATTTTTCTCACATACATCTAAAACTATAAGTATCTTCATAAAGCAGTAGGATTTGTACGATTTTTATTAAACTGCAAGATACTCAGCTATACATTAACTCATGCGGCCATCTAATCAAAATTTGGCCCATTAGATGATTCAATGTATACTTGAAGTAGGGAAGAGCAAGAAAAGCGAGATTATCTTTGCTCAGTAACTAACATATTAAAAAAAATCATGTTTATCAACTAAATAGTTTAAAAGGAATTAAATTAATAAATGAAAACGGGATATCGGCATCATGCTGAATTCACGGAACATTTTTAAAGCAATGCAGGGGTTACTGCATTTTGGTACTTCCAAGGAATTAAGACTGCAGGCTGCCATTGACCTCATGATCGCTCTCCCTGTGTATCCCCATGTTCCTAAAGGCCAGGTCTTTCTTGGCATTCAATTGATCAGTACATGCAGGCACGTATTTTGAGTTTGCATTTGGAAACATGCACTTGCAAAGAGTATGGGGTGATTCCGGCAGTAAAATTACATCTTCCAGGTGCAACTTGGTTTTGCTTCCATTTGATTCTTATCCCTTTCCTTAGAGTCAGAGATCTTTGTTGCTACATCTACTGCTTCAGCCCACTTCTTTTTGTTGGCTGTTTTGGGAATAGTGTTCTTAACACTCACAATATCAATTTTAATCTGTCCGTTTGAGAGCTGTTGCAGCTCGTGATCAGAGCTTTCCTGTCAAAACTAAAAGAGCTTGCAAAAGTACAGTAAAGTACAAAAGAAAAAAAGAGAGGAAAAAGATGGGGAAAAAAGAAACAAAAAAAAAAGGAGAAAAGAAATATTTACAACAAATGGAAACAAGCTTATTTTTTCTTAGACTAGGCACACAAACAGGCTACACAGTAAAACATACTTGAAAATATTCTAGCAAATAGCAATCTATTTTGGAATTTGGGACCTATTTTTAACCTGTTAAGGATTACTTTGGCAGTCTATTTTACCACGGTAAATRTCATTAGTTTTGTTATATATACGACATTGCTGGTGCATTTAATCTAAAAGTTGTATTGCCAGCAAGCATGCTGTACGTTGTCCCTCCATGCAGGGCACTGAGGAATAAATCGAACAGGATTGGATCCAGYGTTCGACCCTGGGCTACACCACTCATCACTAATGCAATTAGGGTTTRTGCCACTGATCACAGCTGATCACACACTCTCCTGCTCAGACAGGTTTCAGTCTACATCACTGCTCATCTAGCCTGTACTGCCTGAAAGGATGTTAAAGGACAGTGCTGAAAGCCTTATTGAAGGTAAGGCAGATGACATCCACTRTTCTCATCTACCCAGCCATTCCTCCCATCCTTGAAGGCTATCAGATTGGTTAAGCATGATTTTGTGCTTGTTTTATAAATTCATACTACTTCTGATCCCTTTCTTATCCTTATTGATTTCCATACCTATGGATAGGTGATGATATGAGCACCTACCAGTACACAGCCTTTTAATCTCAACAGACAACTACAGCCATCAGCCTCAAAAGCAGTTTTCGTATTGATAGGCATCAACATCCATAGATATTGATTGACCAATAGATATTTCAATACTGACAGGCATTGACGCCTATCCATTTCCATACCTATCAAGGTGGAACCCTTGAGGCAGAGTCCAGCAGAACAAAGTCGGTCTTGACACCAATGCATTGCTCACCAGGCTGACAGTGACAATTCGCTTTGCACCTCAAAACAAATGCTTCATAACCTTCATGTAGTGGTGTGGCACTGACTTAATAGTTCTCACAGGAAAGCTCTGATCATCAGCTGCAACAGCTGTCAATCTGTCAGATCAAAATTGATACTGTAGATGTCAAGAACACTATTCCCAAAAGAGTCAACAAAAAGAAATGGAGTAGAGGAGTAAATCTAGCAACAATTGATGTCCTCTAATTGATGCCCTCAGAGCTCAAAGCGCAACTCAGTACAGCCTCAGATCTCTGAGTCCAGGGGCTGGCAACATCTGTCTCAAACACATACAAGAAATAGGGGTGGGATGGGGTGGCAGAAGGTGTGTAACATTGCACACTCACACCTATATCTTGGAATAGACAGATTCTAAYGCAGAGAGACTGGGTTTCTGATACCAGAATACATAGAAATGTTAGCTTCATTTTCCTGAAAATTTCCAATTCCTCTTAGATATTCTGGTTTCTGTACATATTTTTAAAAAAATCTACTCGGACTAGCAAGATTTTAAACAATATTTTGGACCRCGTTCTAGATTCAGAGTGAAAATATCAGAAGCTCATATGATTCTCTCTGTCCCACAAGACTTAAGCTTTCAGATAGCACATCCCGCTGCGGTTTCTATTATTTCACAATGCTTTGAGATTTCAGTAGAGAATAGATTTTGATTTCAGTAACATTTCTAAATCACATTTTGTTCTGAAGAATATATTCCTTGTATGACAGGGGAGAGGAAACCAAAAGATTTTTAAATGTTTCATACATGTTTTTTTATTATAGTCTAGCTGAGCGCTTTAGCAGTCACCTAAAATTATCCTGCTAATCAAGATAAAATATTACTTAGAGTCCACTTAAAGATGTTACGATATCCTAGTTACAGGATTTATTTTAGACTAAATTCTTAAAGAAGAAATCACTATTAAATGAGATATATTTGAAGACCTAATAATGTTTATGGCCATAGATGCTAAGCAATATTGCTTCTTCTTGATAACAGAGGTTGGGGATTTCTTATTGAAACATTTTGATGAGAAGTTATATTTTACTCAAAGTTTTATGTAAGTAGTTTTCATTTCCACCAGACATTCAGATATGGTTCAACAGAAACTCTTCATGGCACAGGAATTGGGGATGTGCATTACCTATTTATTCTTTGATGCACTCTAGTGGAGAACCCTGAGATGGGGGAATAAAAAATTGATTTCCTCTTAAAAAAATATTCCCGCTTAGTTTCACTTCACATACACTCATTATTGATATTTTGTAACTACTTTAACTTATTAAAAATTATTATTATTATTAAAAACTGTTCCTATTTAAAGAAAGATTTCTTTTCCTCATGGAGTAGCAGAATCAMGTCAAATGTCGGACTTTTTCTTGGGATTAATGCTTTGCAGTCATTTCTAAATAGAAATTCTAATTCTAACTCTTTGCTTTTTACATATAAAATTAATAAGTTATAGTTCTTTCGGAATCAAATATATCCTTTAACCTGATCGAGCTAATGTTCTTCCTAGATATCTATTATATCTGCATTAACGTAACTAGGATTATCTGTAGCCCAAGTCAGGGACTGAAGGCCCACCACTTTTCACAYAGAAGAGCAGGATGGTCACTGCCTTCAGCAGTCTTCAGCAGAAGGAAACAATCATCTAACACCCAAAACTATAACACAGAATTTGGCTTTAGCTTTTCAGAAACATCATATATCATATTGTTCTTTTGTAGCATCTTTCTCAACAAGCTATGGCAAAAGACCTCTCTTCTTGCTTTTATCCTTGAGACAGTTTTACGATAAAAACACAAATTATCAAGCTCCTTGTAAACAGWTCCTGACATAAAGGACATAATTTAGAGTGAACTACTGATAATTGTTTTTCACAGAAAAGTGTCAGGGTATTGGGCACTCTTGTGGATGAACTCACCTGCAGAAATTAAGCCTGATTTCCTAGAGGTCTCCGCAGTATAGGCAAAAGGAGAGTACCCCAGTCTTCCAGGCCCAAGAGGGTGGCATCATGCTATTTTTCATCCATCTTCAATCTACAGGCACTGAGCCTCTAAAGATGAGGGTTCTGCTAGAAATAGGAACCTCTTTTTTAAGCCTATTTAGAGTTCCTGGTACAAAGCAGTCTGTTATTTGGTATTGCTTTCTGAGTACTACTTCAATTCAAACTCAATTTTAAGACAAGAAAAGGAATCTCTCTTCCCAGAACTGAGCAAGAGTTTTGGCTTCCTCAAGTCGAAACCTCATTAAAACATAGAACAGGGTAGTTTTCAAGAATTAGATTGACATTCCTGCCTCAGCATTTTGATCCCTATGTGCCATAAACAAGACAGAAACTCGCTTTAATGCGAAGACTTAATGTCAAATTGTCACAAATGCTAATGTTTAATCATCTGATTACATTATTGAGAATTTGCTCTATCTAGGAACCACCATTTGACATTCGCAGAAGATCACCTTCATTAAGAGGCAGAGCAAGGCAGAAACAAAGMTTACAAATGAAATCTTATTTGCCAAACATATAATACATTAGCAAATWCTTGTATGGTGTCATGCGCCTACTTGCTGTAGGACAATAAGGAAATGAAGCTTTCCAGATGAACATCATCTTGCTTTACTCTCCCCTTGGACAGCATTGCAGGAGTTTTTTGCATTCCTTACAAGAGACTGGTGAGAATAATGATAGAAGGTTTAAAGTGTAATGACCTAACACATATCTACCTGCCATTATGTCCACTGCYATCGTGTTTCCTTGGGATGAATTTTTCAATATACAGTCAAAGAAGATCAAGAGACTTCTAAACATGTTACCGGATGTTTTAGGATGCTGTGCTACATATAATAGCATAAAAGAGCATTTATATACTTACAGTGAAGAAAAATGAGGATTAGATTTTTTTAATTATTATTCTTATAAGTAACTACACCTAAACAAAGGAAATAGTATAGATAATAAATAGATAATAAAACTTGTGGCACTTACCCTGGTAAAATGACTCTAAGAGGAAGCCTTCCAGKTCAAAAAAATATGTATGTTGCAGCCCTCATTTTGGTTGCAACAGCAAGTTAAATGTTTAATTGCCACTTGGAATACTTCTATCTCTAGATAAAAAACACACTTAGAGTCAAAAGATTACTGAAGATAATCTGAAGCTGGAATGCTAAAGCTCCCAAGCCTGTCACAGTTCTTATTTCTATGCTCTGTTGAAGTAATCCTTAAGAGGCTAAAATGGGTCCCAATTTCCAAAATAGTCTGCTATTCACCAGAACATTTACAAGTGCATTTTGCTGTGTAGCCTGATTCTAGGAAGAATTAAGCTTCTTTCAGTTTGTTGCTGCACTATTGGAGATATTTATACACTGAGTATAAGAACTATTACCGTGAACCAAATACAGCTCTGTGTCCTGAATACCAAGTAAAAAGGGATCAGGTCTGCTCTCATTTTTGAGATTTCTGRCTTCTAGGCACATTGTTTTAAACATAGAGTGCCCAAGATTACATCACAGGACAGAAATGTTACTCAAATCTTATTTTAATTTTGCGGCCATTCTCTTTTCCTTTTTTCATATGTTCTCCATTTCACTGAACTCATTTCCCCAGCCTGCTCCTGGAGATTGCCTGTCTATAATGAGGCTCAGCCTTCAAAATGTCAAACGTAATGAAAAAGAAAAAAGCCATAACGAAATCAGCCGTAGGGACTTCTGATGGCCTTATGGCTAAACTTCAGCGAGTCTGCCAGTTCTCCAACTACAAAGACAAATAGCATCTCTGCCTACATCAGAACAGCAATTCCACACTACCACAGGATCTGACCCATSGTTAGGATCCAACCTAAAACACCAATAATAACAGATGTTGCATCAAGCACTGACCAAGCGTAGATCATGGAAGTTTACCCATGTTTGCCCTCACTATAGCATTCAGTAGGCAGTGAATTAGTGCAGTAAAAGATAAAAGAACACTACTCCTGAGAAGGACAGAAACTAAGAGAGTTTCTAGGAATCCTTCTGCAGAGCCAGCAGCTTTTGCTCTTGAGCAAAAGTGCCCCAGCACTCCATCACCTATCAGGGACACCTACCAGGAGGGATTCATGGTACTTGTGCAAAAAAAACCTAACACAGAAGATCTTGATCTTTTGTATTTTACTGCTTCTTACTTTGTTTCTGCTTGTGCAGACACAGGTGCAAATGAGTTCTGAGCAGCAGTTTTACATGACTTATCAGTAACCAGCTGTTTTGAAGAACAGAACTGAAACAGTCTGGCACAAATACTTTTCTTTCCATCAGTTCCTTCATACCTGTTGACTTGGAGACAAATGAAGGTAGAAGGTAAATGGCTTACTAATTAACTTGCTTTTGTTTGGGCGGCGGGGGGGGAGCACCAGAGATTAATAGGAATCCTTATCAGCTTTAAATAACTGTGAATATCTTGTCATCTCCAGTACAGCATATCCTTGTGGCGTGCGGTGCTATTTAGTTCATTGTGATTAATCTGGTAAGACATAAATGGGTATTGAGTGGAATGAAAAGCCTTTGAGACAGGAGGAGACACTGAGGAATGACATGTTRCAAGACACTTCAGGTGTCAACATGCAAGTGGCTCTGGCTTGTGATTGTGACCAGAATAACGGAAATTCAGAGAATGCAGCTAATCAGAATCTGACTAATGGGATGTGATGTAAACTTGATTGATTTTAGTCCATATTTAATGTAGTTTTCACAAGTGATTTATCCTAATTTTGTATAAATMATCAATACCTACAGCTTCACTAGAGAAACACTCTTGGTATTACTCATGAAAGGGAATGYTTTTCTTTAAGAAAGCTAATTTTATATGTAATCCAGTTTAGTAGTAAACTGTAAGGAAAGCCTCCTTTTATATTTCTAAGTACCAACTATAAAATGTACAATACCACCAACTCTAATTCTTTTATGGCTACCCAACTTCTAATCCATTTCCTGTTGAAACCTATGTGCTTATTCATCAGCAGATGAACACAATGTATTGAACTGAGTTTCAAGAATCATGGGCAGAGTTTACTGAAAAACATTTTAACTGGGAGCTGAGAGAGAAAAAAAAAAATGTCAGTAGGGCAGCTCCCTTAGATGCTGCTTTCTGGATGAACAAGACTTAAGAGTTTTCTGCAGAAAATTACCATCACCTATCTCCATTTTCCTTTTGATGTCCCTAGTCTCTGTGTTCTGTTAATGACCTGTATTGCAAGAAGCTGGACTGTGCTAACATTTCCCTCTCTGTAATGCAAAAAAGTTGGACTAGTAAGCAACACTGGTAAAAGAACCGCAGCTAGCAAGCGTTAAAGCAACTCCAGGGTAAAGGAAAGTGAACTTGATCATAATATTCATTTAAGYCATGAAAATAATTATTTAAACCATGAAAAAATAAAGCACTGTTTTGAAGCTTTGAAGTAATTATTTACTTGAAAAAAATAAAAACAAGACTAAAACCATAGAAAAGGGAAAGAAATCTGAATGTGTCAATTACAGTGATGTTCAAATGATCAATGTTGAAT
The DNA here is from genome assembly GCF_003342845.1 of Nothoprocta perdicaria. Lineage (NCBI taxonomy): Eukaryota > Metazoa > Chordata > Aves > Tinamiformes > Tinamidae > Nothoprocta > Nothoprocta perdicaria. Next base: position 1,561,086 of record NW_020454994.1, read on the forward strand.
CTGGAGTGAAATCACAGCTGACAGCACATTTGGTCTAAATAAAAACTTAAGACATGCTTGAGRGAAGCTGATTATTTTTAGCCTCTGTGTTCTTTTATAGCCTTACTATAACATTTGCACATTGGAGTCTCTGATAGATGAAGTCTGTACGATACAGCAATTATGGAAATGTCTCCCCATCCCAACAGAACATGTATTCCCCATGGAAGAGAACTGCAGCAAACATGGCATAACCCAGGCACTGAAAAGGGGACAGGAAAGGTGTCTAGGAACTACCAGACACCGGTGGGGTTTCAGAGCAGTGTGAAACACCTACTGCTAATGCTCCCTTCAGTTTAACCCCTTTGAGGAGCTCCAGTTACTTAAAAGGATCACTTAAAAGGATCCAGTTACTTAAAAGGTCAGGAGCCACCTCATGCATAGGGGTGTATTTCTTAAAATAAACCGATTAAAAAARGCAAGTTGCAAAAAATACCAAAGCYTAATTCCTTAGGACCATGTTGTGGGAGTGTAATTTGTTCACTCTTGAACAAGGAGGATGATGCTAACTGTCTCTGAGGGCCATGGCTATTCRTATTCCCCACCAGCACACCAGYGGACATGGTCACAAGATAAGCCTTGCCTTGGAGTGACCGTAGCTGCAGGTCAGAGGCTATAGGCCATAACTGAGAGTAAGTGTGCTCAAAATTCTGCCATTTTCTAAACATACGGATTTTTTAAATACTGCTTCTAGATCTACTTACCTCTGTGGTAATGCAGAAAGTGAAACTATACCTAGTCATGCCAGCCAAGACACTAGCCCCATATGCTACAATAAGTTCTCTTACTACATGTAATAAATCATGTATTCAGTGAATATTTTTATTTTAAATATTATAAATAAAAAAAAGCTCTGATTAATATTACGCAAAGGCTTTTTTTTTTTTTTTTTCTGCAAATTCTTGTACTTTTCCTGACAGCAGTAAACAGTGTTTGATCCTCAGTTATGGAGCAAAACTAGGGATGGCAAAGCTTTTCATGCTGTAATGCAAGAGTTTCAAATAGTTTTTAATATTGAAAATTATTCTGTTTAATGTGCATGGGTTTTCTGCCACAGTAATTAAGCCCACAGAGACTGCCATTAGCTGCTAAGAATAAAAGCACCAGTAGCAGTAGAAAACTGGAACGTAATAGGTCATTTTGTTTGTCAGGAGATACACTGCGATTTATTAATAATGTTCAAGGTGGACAAGCTTAGGTAAAGGCAATCTCTACTAATAGTCAAACATCTTCCTTCACTTTATGGAGGTTCAAATTGTATTTTAAAATAACATTCATTTGGGACATTTAACATATTTACATTGTAAACAGACCAACTAAGGCTAACTCTTCAGAAAATTTGTCACTTCTTCAGCTCAACCTAGGAGTAATTTTAGATGTGCTCAGATGTAAGCCTTCCATAAATGAAATGCTGATGAGCTGATGTAATTATGGTTTTACCTGAATTGTGTTAAGTTCAGTCCCATTGTAAACCATGTCAATCTTATTTAAAGCTGTTCTGAATGAGCAAGACCTTGGACTGAGCAGGCTAGAAGATGATGAGTTGTCACGGTGCTCTGCAACTATGTGTCCATAGGAAGACAGAAGTCCTATTTGACTGGCCGTGCCTAAGTAGTTCAGGTTTTAAATTAGAGCTCAGCCCTCTTAGCCCTTTTTGAAATAGTCTTTTTTTTTTTTTTTTTTTTTTTAATGACTTCAGTTTCATTAAGCAGTTTTAGAATCACATTCTATAAAAGAAATAGTACTATTTTCACTCCCAGGTGCTAAGAGTTACAAGTAAACACATTTGTCATTTAAGAAGAAAAAATACCCCAAACCCTTCTTTCTTAAAAACACAGGAAAACATTTAGTGTGAAAGAACTTTTCTGTTTGGAAATAATTAGTCCCAGATGTGAGAAAGGCAAATGTACTCAAATTTATAAAGTTCCTAAAGGAGAACCTGCATTTCAGATTAAAAAACAGTGAAAAGAATGGAAGAGGTTCCTGTTTTCAGAGGAATGCTTCATATTTTTTACTCATATAAATGTACTATAATCACTGCATGCTAAACTGAYCTTTAATTTTGGATGTTATGCTTACATTCATAATTTCACTGCTGTAAGTGGTATCTTATGATCCCTACCRGTTAAAGACTGTCACAACTTTTGTGGGTCATTACATTTGTGTGATTGCAGCAATTACATGAGTAATTGCATTTATACCATAATATGAACATTTTAACCTTAAAACTTACCCGCAGCTCAGGAGCGTTAGACACATGTGACGGTGATGGAAAAAGGAATGGAACAAAAGCTGAAGTGAAAAATAACTGAGAAGGGGTTTTCTAAGACTCAAGGTTTTGAAACTGATGCTATTGAGATTCTTTTTTAAAAAACCTCTGAGAAAACCTAATATAATAATTAATACAATAACAATAAAAACAGTCTAACAGGCTTCACTGCTGTTTTACATGGTGAAATATACTTTACCATACTTTTCAAGACTCAAACTAATTATTTTTTTCATGTCATATAACATCTATGAAGAAAGGAAATGAGGAAATATTTTACTCGCAAGTTATTGTATATGTGCTTCGCAAGTTACTGCATATGTGATATACACACCAACATGGGCAAAAGCGAAATTTCTTGCCTGGGCAAACTCACTAGACCACAGAATTTTTGTATTTAATTCRTCTACTTAGGGTTAAATTAACCCCTCAGCTTCTAGTGATCTCAGATGAAAAGCTTGTCATTCCTAGGACAAACTTTTCCACTAGTAAGCTATCTTTTCACTATAAAATATAGTTAATTTCATACTGGTAATGAGTTTACTGAATTTAATTTGTAGGCACAGAATCAAGGCTGGCTTTTGTTTCTTAGATAAAGGAGTCTCTAGTATTAGATATCTACCATCTCAAGACTGTGCTTCCACATTCTGGTTAAGGCATCACTGAAACCACTCCTTGATAGCCTACTCTGAACTTATTTTACTTTCCTTTTAGACATGTATTTTGTATGCCAGCATGATATATTCTGAATCACAAACAAAACCTCTAGCTTGGGAAACAGGGCTTTCTACGCATCTAAGTGAGAAGTGCTGGAAGAAGAAAATAAGAAAACATAAATTGTACCTAGCTAGCAAATAATGTGGAATAAAAGCTTTGAAAAACTGTTTGGGAAACATCTATAGCAGTAGGTGGATGCCACATGAAAACTGTAACAGATGTCTGATTTCAGATAATCCTTGATGGCAAAAAGGATATCACTAAATGATATACAACTCATTTTTATTCTCTTTATATCTCTTATATCTTATATTCTTCCCTTTCTTAATTCTTTGTAGCACAATATATACAGTTGAAGTAGGTACCAATCATATTAAATTGCAAGAAATCCCCAGGCAACAAACACGGGGAGGAAATAAGTGTGTGTGTGTGTGTGTGTGTGTGTGTGTGTGTGTGTGTGTGTGTGTAACAAAATGAACAAATTAAGGTTGCCTTGAAAATCTTAGCTCAATGGGGAAATGCATAACTGGGATAAATTACATCCAGAGACCTGTACACTGGTGAAAATCAGTTCATAGAATCAAAAAGCGATGCAGGTTGGAGGGGACTGCAGGAGATCTCCAGTCCAAACTCTTCCATAAAGCAAGTTGTCCATGCATGATTTACCCTTGGTAGATCTATGCTGACTGTTCCCAATAGCATTTTTAATCTTTGTGTCCTGAAYTGAGTTGCAAGGAGACTTTCTTCATAATTTTCCAAAGGACTGAAGTGAAGCTGAGTAGCCTTTAGTTCACTGAATTCAAATTTTAGCAGCTTTTGAGGATGGCGCAACATCTGCCCTTCTCAATTGTTGGAGACCTCCCTCAGTCTTTACAGTCTTTCAAAGATGGTAGAGAGTGGCCTTGCTACAGCATCAGCCCCTTCTCTCAGTACCCTGGGAAATATATGTTCTCAAATCAAATATTTATTTCTTGAATGTATTTTACTTCATCTGTGTCTTTCTGATCTTTTAAGAAGAAAGCAAGATGTCTTCTGGCTCYATAGGAGTCATCTGGGGAGCTCTTTATAGAGAGAATAGCCATCATTTGAAAAGGTCCATATCAATGTATTTTAGAATGTGGACACAGTGATTGAGAAGATACCTAAGCACTTAGTGTCTGCATTTATAGGAAAKCTAAGTGCTGAGATGGTCTCTTTAATCTAGATCAAAGCTATTCTGGGCTCAGTTTGGGATGGGAGAGAAAGGAGAGGAGAAAAAAAACCACACCAGTTACTGATGCAGATTTGGACATCCTGGAAAACGTTAACTATTTTCCTCTCCCCTCCTGTTCAGTTGGGTGGAACAGGAAGTTAATTACTGTTGTTATAGGCTAAAGGTGCATAAATGCAGCTGTGGTTGAAGAAGGAAAACAAATCTGAAATTGTTAAAATTGTTAAGGTTTGAGCAATATCTATTTTTTCCTTGAGCCACACTTAAGATAACCTTTTTCTTTTTATTTTRTTTCTTACGAACACAGAAACAGCAGGATACGTGTTTATATCCTATGCAGCTCAGTTCACAGAAATCATACCATGCAGTTCTGAAAATCCTCTTGCAAGGATCTAAATACCTAGGTTACTGTCATAAAAATTTCTCATGCTTAAAAATAAAAAAGAACAAACTAAACACACTGGAATAGCTTATTTTTTTCATTAAGAAATGCTTAACTGCTTTGCTTATCAGCTTATCAATGTGCTTTGTATGAAGTATTTGACTAGCTACAGGAAACACTTCTTGGGTGTATTTTTCTAGGTAAAGGTTACACAAATATTCAAAAAATGTCATGCACAGCGAGAGCTGTGCTGTAAAACCTAATCGAATTGCACTGAGGATATGAACTATTTCAAAGTAGATAAGCATAGTATCACAAGTGTTTAGTTTAAAATGCTGATGTTTACACAAGGAGCTGAATTTTGTCAGAGAATTATTCTTCATTCAGCTTTGCTAAGCGTGCGTCTTTCATAGCCCATTGCCTAAGTTCTGTTTAACAAAATTGCCTTTTCAGTGCAGGACCAAGCTCGTATCACTTGCTAGCTGAGGCACTCATGCCTCAGGAGTCCCTCCAATCAAAACGGTAGACTACGTCACAGATTGCTAAGTGTATTTTCCATAAAACTAGGTCTTATGTGTTGCAATTAAAATAGTAAGGGTATCATTCGKTTCACAGATGTATGCCATTTATTGATTTATTATATCCCTTAAAAATTTTAGAAGAGAATCAGTTTCTTTCTGGTTGCTGTTTATATGTTATGGATAGAGACAAAAAAAAAAAAATCTAATGGATGGGAAACTAGTGAATAGAAAACTAGTTCCAGAATGTGACATAAAGTGTTTGTATTGCAGAAATTTATGAAAGCATGTAGCTCTGTTTTCTTTATTGTGTCTGGTGGTGGTGGCATCTGCTCAGCAAGACTAACAGAAAGTTACATGTGATCTCCTGTCCTTATTTGATATTTCCATTACAGAACCAGAACCTAAAAACCTTTCTCTTGCTCTTTCATTTCTTCAGTAGACTGGGCTGCACACAAATGGCACACAAATGGCTGCACACAAATGCACTGGCATCTAATGTTTCAATCCTGAGCCAAACAGTGAAACTCAAAATGTCTTTCTTTGCTTTTCCTGTTGCTARTGTCTTGACTTAGTCACCTGTATATCTCTCTCGACCTTCAGAGTAGGCTTCACACTACACAACACAGAACACTTCTACTTCTGCATTCAGTATCCAGCTTAGGGAGTGTCCAGGCAACTGATTTCTATGCGCAAGAAAAATTAGATCCCAAACAACAAAACCAGTCCAAAGCACTATATGATACTGATTGACATTGTCATTGATGTGAGGTACTGGTCAATGAAGTGTGATAGCCACTCACTTAAAATTGCCGCTAAAGTTCCTCTTGAACTTTCACAAACATCTTTTCTGGTCTTCAAAACATGATGTGAATCCATGYTCTAATTAAATCATTTCCAAAATAYTTTTGACAATTTGCCTTTCAAGAAAGTTTCACAGTGGTCAAGGAGAAGACTCTTTCTTGCCATCTCTGTTATTCCTGACATTAATTCTACACTCAGATACTGTAGCTGTAAAAATAAACAATGAGAAAAATCTATTTTAACTACTATTCAAGCATTTATATATTTTTCCAGTCCAAAATATTTCACAGTGTTTTACAGAATTCCTAGCCCATAGAATATCTCTAGATCAACAGCAGTCTCCATCTATAAACTGAGAATATATCTAAACACAAAACCAGTTTGGCCTGCTACAGAAGAGCAGACTAGAACTTCTCATGAAGGTATTAATACTCTCATTCCTGTGAGCACATATACATAAAACCTGTGTGAACTACTGAGTAAAACTTGTAAAATATTTATGAACAATTGAATGCCATTCATATTAATGAATTAATGATTAATTAAAACTGAATTATATTCAGATTAATGCATGCAATAAAGAACAATAATTCTGCTGACCATGTGACTGGTGACCGCGAAAAACATTAAATCTAGCAATTATAAACACATCATTCTGTAAGTGGAAGCCTCACTAGTTGCCTTCCATATGTGGTTCCTTCAACAATAGAAAAATACCCAAGTTCTCCAATTTTTAGATTCCATCTTTAATTYGTAGTTATTCGTAGAGGCTACTAGGTTGCATTTCTGTTATTCTAACTAAGGGAATCAATACTAATTCACTTTATTTTCTAGGTGGCTAAAGAGATATAACATCAACTTCAAAACCAGAAAACAGTTACTGCACATKTAAGAATATTAATAAGAATGGCTTAATGTAAATACCAAGCAAGAACCATTTGTTAAAGTAAATCATTAACCAGGAGCGTGCTCATTTTAAAATGAGATGTTTGACAATTTTAAAATAAAGTGAAAAACATAGCCCGAAGATTGAAATCAAACCAAGAGAACAATAAAGATTTGTGAGAAAATGAAAAATACCTCTGAACTCAAATTTCTTCAGTGTTTGAGAGTTTAAAGTCCCTTTTGAAAAAACTCTAAAAACTCTTGAACTCAGATATATGACTATGGAATAAGCGGGTTACAGAGGAAAAAAAWWAAAWTWAAAAAAGCAGACTGAAATTTCTTTAACATTAGTAAGGGATTAGACTCTGTACATTTAGACAAATTTTTTGACTTATGAAATGAACTTGAGAGGTTATGGATGCCTTAATGATTTGTGGAGGCTACTATGGATAGKACAAGAGAGAGCAAGACTCTGCATTTGCAAAAGCACATGCTTTCCTTCCTCAGTTTCTTATCCAAAGACCTCCAAGGGCTGAGCACACAACTGAACAATCTCTCCTGCAAACTCTAACTTGTACTACAGTCAGCAAGAGGCACATAAACCAAGCCACAGAGAAAGGAACATTCTTCACCCCCAGTCTCAGAGTGAAGGCCCACCTTTTGCAGAAATATYATCCATGAGAAGATGGTTTGCTTTACTGTGGATTAAATTCTTTTAGTATCAATATTCTCTAAAAATCAAGCTCCTTTACCTTTGCAGTCAATGACATCACAGTTTGGTGCCAAGAGAACTGCAGAACAATTCAAGAAATTGTTTTCATGCTACTTTTCTTAGCATTATACAATGCGTTTGTAGCATTAATATCTATTCCATTCTCTCCAAAGCTATTCTACTATATTGTTCCTCCAGACCTCATCGCTTTGTTTCTTAAGAACTGAAGTTTCTTATGCAGAGGCTTTAGCTGGCTGAAGCTATTGATTGGGATAAGAAATCAATACACATTTAATRTTTAAGCAGCTTACAGGCAACAATTGAGCTTTAGATGCAGCAGTAGTGTCCTAACTACAGAGGAATCTTTGAAAATCAAAATGTCAGAAATAGTCAAATATTACAAATAAGCTTATCTCTAGTTGACTACTAAATATCCCACTTACAGAATAAATGTTTTAACGATGTCTTACAATGTCTATTACTTTCCCCATTTAGTTCATCGTATTTCAGGCTGGATGAGGTATATGGTTCAGAACTCAAGACAGAGCATCAGCAATAACTGTTTAAGAGAAAGACAACCCAAAAGTCATGACGAGTCTAAGTGACCAGCACTTCAATTACATCTTCCAGTAAACCAGATGTTTATCAGCAATTAACTACCAAAATGYAGTAAGATGTTATGGACATACTAAGAGTGCCATAGCAAGAAATCACACATATATAATGTAATCACATGTAATAATATAATGCACAGGATGTGAAAGCAAGACTGCAAATATATATGCACACACATCCCATTTTCTCCCTCAGTGATATCACTAGCACAGATAATAGATTAAACAGAAGGCTGAGAAGAAAAAAGCACAAATGACTGAGGTAACCCACATCCTAGTTTTCTCCAAACTTTGCACTGGTTTGCAGGGTCTCTTGAATGACAGGAGCAATTTAGGATTAAGCTAAGCTATGTCAGTTATTGGAGACAGGAAACGGAACTTTTTCCATACCTTCTACTATGAAGTCCTGTACTTCACCTTCTTTCAAGCAAATTGAAAGTCTAGGAAGAGAGAGATGCTGCCRGTTTGGGCCTTGTAGCTACAGGAGTTCACATTCTTCCAGCTCCTCCTTTATCTTTTGGTGGATTATGTCAATCTAATATGAAATATCATAAAATCTGGAGACTTTTACTACTGGAGAAAGACTGGGTCTAAATATGAATCCCCTAGTTTAGAAGAATCCCTGCRTTGATGAAAACTTAAGGGTGGTCTTCCTCCTCCGATCTCTATATACATACACTCACATGTAATCATAAGAAGAAGTGGTTTCCAAAATAAAGGTGTTTTTTTTTTTTCCAAATACATTTTCAYTTCCAGAAAGAAGTAATCCCCACAGGAATAGGTTAAATATATTAATATACGCATASGTTATTTGACAGGAGAGATCTTTTCACATTGGTACGGGAAGGCTTAAAAGCAGAATAATCCTTACTCTTTTTTAATCAATGTGAATACTTAAGCAGAGAATGCATTCTTCAGTTTTAAGGCAAATCAATATGTTATTTGTTACAAGTCTTTAAGAGGCAAAATAAAGAAAACGGAGTTTTATAATCCCTGGTTTACTTTTTTATTCTGAAAAACAAAACAAAACAAAACAAGAAAAAAAAACCCCACTTGTTGCAGATAGTTGTTTCTGTGTCAAAAAACAAAAATCTGTTAACTAAGTGAATGACTRGTAATGCCTGACTTCGCAAACAACCCATTTCCCTGAAAATCCCCATTTTGAACCATTCTTGCCATCTAYTAGGTTCAATGAAAAGTTTGGTGCAACACAGTGAAATAATAAATTGGCACTACCTGTGGCAGATGGCGATACTGCTTTTTTCCTTAAAGTCTCTTCATAACAAAGCCCAATTGAATAGAGAGCAAAGCAAACAGTTACCTGTGAAACATCAGTGCTCTGATGTTTTCTTCATTTCCTCATTTTTTTTTCTGTAACCTGTCACTACGTAGGCTCTTGGGAGTAAGTTACTCAGAGCAAGCTCTCTAAAGTAGATTCCTGTTTGACACTTGCCCATGAAGAAACTTTCTTTCTTACTAATTTTTCATTTTTTTTAAAGCGCTGATAACTTCACCCAAGCAGTTGTTACCTGTTAGCCACTGAAGATCAGCAGGTGAATGGGTGCYCCTGAAGGACTCTACTAGGGGACGACTTTTGTAGGCAGTAAAAAAATATCACCAGAGACTTCTGCTGTGCTCAGGGGCATGGTAAAATGGCAACTCTTTGTGTAGTATTTACATAAATTGAATAAATATTAGCAGCCTGTATAACCTGAGCAAATATCCAGTTTGGATAGCATCCAGCCTCTATCACCTGCTCTTAAGGAAACCAGGCCAGAGAGGCTTTCTCTTGGTTGCTTATCTCAGTTCTCTCCATATCAACAGAGCAGTGGTTGTTACAGAACAGTCATAATGACTATAAAGTCATCCAGCAAGTTCTGAGAAGGAAAGCAGCATGTATAGCCATTTGGTAACTTTAGTGTACACTTCTATTTTCAGATGTAGAAAAGAGAGACTCAGGCCCAACTTGATTTTTTTTGCATAGCAGTCAAATGAAACAATTAACACATGTCAGATATGAAACACCCATAAAAAAAAWTTCTTGATTGCATTCCCCTACCTCTAGATTAAAGAGGTGTTGCTTCTGAGTATGTCTCTGTGTCTCAGCACATTTTTTAGTAAAACAGCCTTTCTGGGCAGATTTCTGAGCTAACAGGGTAGAAGTCCCAGGCTTTACCACCTGCGTTGACACAACTGTACTTGCACCCTCCACCTTTGAAGCTGACAAACAGCAGGACATCCTGCTGCTGTCTTTTAAGGACAGTCTTCACACCACATCTCCCTGGCATGGATCTTTTAAAAGTCCATATCTTCGGATACTACCAGTTAGCACTGCCTCTTGGTCCTTTTTGCCATCMTGCCTTGGACTACACTACTGCTCAKATAAGACCTTGACAGCTACTGCAGTTCAGGTTAGAGTAGAGCCAGTCTCAAAGATGATATAGGGAGGTCTATATATGAAATTTTTGGTGAGAATTTCTTACTGCAGAGCTTTACTGCTAAAATTTTCCTAGAAACATGTTTACTGGTCAATTACTGTTAATGAAAACAAATAACACACTTAAAGTAATTATAAAACTCGTGCTAAGAAACCAAAATTAAATTAAGCAAGCACAACTCATTTCTTTACTTCTTTCTCCCAGAAAAATAACTAAATTATATTTCCTAATTTTTAGGTATGYTTATCATAAATTATTGATTTTATTACACTGTTATTGAATAGCCTACTTTTTTATGACTTGCAATCTTTCACAATGAGGTTCCAGATATCAATTTAAAAATACACAAAACAGAATATAAACAGTGAAGAAAACTCTTGGCATTCAATCAACTGAGCAAAATGCAACTGTTGGTTCCAACACACAGTTTACAGCAGAAATTCTTAGGCTGTACTGTGTGGTGTTCCCTCACTATCCCTGCCTCCCACAGGCCTGAAGACCCTTTGTGAATTCACTGACATCTACTAGGAGCAAAAGGCAGGGGAACACAACATAGAAGTGTGAAAAAAAAAATAATTAAAAAAAAAGAGCTCCTTTCTGAAAATATCATTAGGAAAAAATTATCTGAATTATGTTTGTGGAGGCAGAGTTTAAAAGTCTTGTAAAGGTGTTTGTATTCATAGAATAAGGGATAAGGTACTTTTTTGAAGATATCCATGGCTTCATTTTTTTTTAATTTTCCAAATTCCATCTAACTTGCATCTACTTTACAGAGGTGCTGTTGCAGCACTTCATGGACCCTAGCTTGTATCTGAGGAACATTTTGAGGAAGTGAAACAACACATCTTATAAAGTTACTTTTTATCCTATTTGTTCCAATCCAATTATTTTCTGGAAAAAGGAAACATTTAATAAGCTAAGCTACCTTTGAAGGTATCTTAGTGATTCTCTTTCAACAGATAATGAGTTCACAGYCAGTAATCTAAAGAGGAAGGTAGTTATCCCGTTGCTGTTGAAAGCCATATAAAAATGACACGATGCCTAACGATAAAAGTAATTACATTGTATATAATTAACAGACATTTCTCAACAATTTCCATTAATGCTCATGGTAAGACGATTTGGCTAGTCATTTGCTATCTGACTGCAGTTGTATTTCTCTTACATATGAACATCATGGAAATTTTATGTAACTGAAGGAGAAATCTCAGGAAATAACACAATCTTAAATCACTGGCTTCTACCTAACTCATTTCCTTAGCTTTTTAATATCCAGATCTATAATATAATTTTCATTTTCTGCCTGTTGCAAGAGATCCATTCTCAGGTATTTGCTATGCTGTATTAAACTCAGAAATGTTTTATGATTTTTCGGTGCTTATTAACTTTTTATAGTCTTTCATCCTTTTCATGATGTAAACTACAAAGCTTACTTGCAACAGGCATCATCCTAAAGACAATATTTGTATCTCTTACAAACTTGAGTGTGAATTTTGATYACTGAGTTAGAGGTATAACGCTTCTCTTGCTGTGACTGTTGTTTTTCGGATGCTTTTCTGCTAGTGGATTAAACGTTAAGTCTTTTTATTCAGCTCCCCTTCTTTGCGTTAACATGCCTGCTATCTATAAACCAGCTCATATGGAATTTTCTGGGATGAAGTTTTGGATGAAACCCTGTTAAACACCTCTGATAAAACTGCAATAATGACTTTATGATCCTGGAAGATGCTCCATCACAAGCATTTCCCTCCCTAAACACTGAAAGGCTGCTCCCCAGAAGATGGTGCTCTTTCCCTGAGGCCACTGATGGAGATCTTGTAATTGAGCTATCACATAACAACTGGACATTCTTATGGATGCCCATTAATTCCTCCTCTTCTTGACTGAGAAAAAAAAAAAGTGAACATGTTGTTACTGAAAGAGAACTTTTAAGACTGTTTTATCCCTCAGTAATTGCAGCATCTTAACTATAACAGTGGTACATGAAAGTTATTTAAGTTCCAAATGCAAACTTGCCTTTTTTTTTTTTTTTTTTTTTTTTCCCCCTCTCTCTCTTCTCTCCTCCCTCTCTTGGAAGAAACATATCTCTCCTTAGAAAGCTTGGATGTATATAGTTTTGCAGTTTCCTTGGGGCTTCTCACTTGATTAGAAAGATGGTGGTTTGTCTTATTGACAGCATTCACTCCTTTTTTCCCCTCAAAGCAAATCTCGAGGGTAGAGGCAGGTGTTTCTTTATGGCGTACTTTGGTGTCTGACTTGGAATCATAAGAYGTAGAGGAACTTGAACTTTTCAAGTTAAAAAGTAATGAGCACAGAGAAAATTGAAAGAAATACATAGATATTAGTTCTTGATAGAGTAAAGATAGCTTGTGTGAACCCACAGATCATTCAAAAAGATGCCTCTGTGTTGGGGCCAGAACAGCAGAGCCCTTCTGATCTCAGATGCTGCAGTAAATAAACACAGTGAACTCTGAAAACATTTTTATTATGCTTATTTAATATCTGATAATCTTCCCTTAAAATCTCCATTAATCCTCCTCATCCTTTCCCTCGCATGTCCACCCCCAGATTTGGGGAAGGCTGTTGGTCTCTATAAAGCTTGAAGGAGCCCCATGGAAACTAGACGAACTATTATCGTTAATCACACCAAATAACTGGCAATATCTCGGCTTCCAGTATTTTGGACACTATGAACATTTGGTTATTTCATTGCTTTAGATCAGACATTTGTTTTTCACAGCTCGTGTGAGATCTAAAATGCAAGAAAGATGATGAAGAAAGGAAGTTTTGCAAGCTCTGAGGTGGTTGTCATGGCTACCTGAGCTACTTTTATGGTATGCAAAAAGTCTATCTGTCCAGCTTTTACATAAACCTTTTCTTTTTCCTTTTTGTTCTTTTTTTTTTTTTTTTTTTTTTTTCTCTCCTTCATAAAAATGAAGAAACAAGGCTCAGGGAAGATTTTTAAGAGCAAATATATAGGTCTGCCTGGTATCCAGGTGAAGTTAAGGTTCTTTTCATTTCCAAAATCAAACAGAATGTGTGTTAGGTGCCTTGAGATTGAGAGAGAGGCAGGTCAAAGCTCTTCTGCTCTACTCTTGGCTGAACAGACAAGTTCTGAAGTCTCAGCCCTCAGTGAAAGAGGGCTCCTGTTACTTATGAGATGCAGGCATCCTCTATGAATGCTGTCAGCATTAAAAGAACAATTTGAAAACTTCTAATTCCTGCCTTATTCTTTCTTTCCTTGGCACTAATTGGGATATTTGAAAACCCTGCCTTCTTCAGCACTGTATTTTCCCCCAGGATGCAAATCAGGGGCATGTGCCTTTCTCTTCTAGCAGGTAAAAGCAAAGGAAGGGATGAGAGTAGAGCAACAGAAGAGGAGCACGGGGCATTGTGCTCTAAAAGTTCCTGTGCACATCATTAAAATCCCCAAGAAACGGTGTTCTAATATCAGGCTATACATATGCCACACTCTTGGAAATTTGCTAGAATCAGGMCATAAATAATGCTTTCCATTTCTTTGCCTGTGCCTCTTAGTTCTCAATTGTTATGTTTTACTGTCAAAGTGGCCCAGACAGACCATTAACTTGTCCAAATGGAATGAGAATTTCAGCTGTATTGTCCTTCTAGTGTGATTCAAGAAGGATCTGCGACTGTAACTTTTTTTTTTTTTTTTTTTTTTTTTTTTTTTGGTGAGCTTTGCTATTCATAGAAACTTGAGCAAACAAGCTTTCTTTTGTTCGTTTTAACTCCACAGTGATGAGTCAGGTTCTTTCTTTGCAGGGTAGCTATTTCACCCCTTCCTGGGTCATTTGGTCATTTAAGGTGGGAAGTTAAAAGTTTCTGAGAAGCAAAGGAAATTCTGATCTTGAGGAAACACATCCTGGTTGTGTCAGTAAGGGGATCAAATACACAAAAAATGCTCACCAATAGGAAGCATTACAGAGAAGCAGGAGCACAGTGCCTAGGCTTCCCTTTCACAGCAATGTAACATCTCCGATCTCAAGGAAATGCACTGTTCTAAAACTGGAATGTCAACCAAACTGTAAAACAAGGAAGGTCTCAATAACTGTGTTGCTGTGCAACTGCAATAGCCTGCYAGCTTTTGTGGGGAAATATGGTGACAATAGTCAAAAAATACCAACCYCATCATGATCATTATTATTATTACAGATCATTGTTATTACAGATACCACTAATACTACTGTTAATACCTTTGCTAACTTAACAGCTATATTTGGCATATATGTAATCAGAGAGATGGGAACATTGGCTCAAATTAGGCAGCTCCTCTGTTAGGTCTTCAGGAAGAGCCTCTTTGTTGACTAGGAAGGAGCCTAGAAAGAAGAGTCATTTACTGAGGTTTTGTAAAGCKAGGGCAGATGGGACACACAAACATCTTCCTGTCATATGCTCTCAAAAAAGTGCAGTTAAGCTGCCAAAACTATTTATTGCCTTTTCTTTAAATAAATGACTTGTTAACTGACAGGCTCATGGAACATTTGCAAGGAAATAACCAGTATGAATTGTGAAGTATGAATAGATAAGTCTGAGTAAGTCTAAGCAATGTTAGCATGTTCCTGATACTTTATTTCAGGCAAGATCATGAAGATGAACCTGACAGGTAATCAAAATGAAACAAAGAAAAGCACTAAGTATGTTTGAGCMATTGAAGAGACTGAACAAGCTGTAGGCAGAGGGTCTCCAAAACAATGAGGGTCAGTTTAAGATAAAGTTTTGTTGCTAGGGAACTGCAACCATGAAATAAAATGCTGATTGTTTGACATACGTAAGAGATGATGAAAAAAGACATCTCAGTGCCTGTGTTACATCAAATTCATTCAACACAGCTATTTTGGAAAAAAACTAAACAAARCACAACAATATAAATCTCAAACAAAAGTAAACTCAAGTGCAAATAGCCACAGACTCTGATTTAGAGTTTGATTATAAGAATATAACCAGAGTTAATCATTAAGATCATCCAGCAGTAGGTCATTTGAGGAGGATGAGGAGAAAAATAAGAACAGAGCATTAAATCTACGCAGCTGCATCATTTTCTTAGCAATGAATCAGCATAAACCTATTGGGCAATGGACAGCTCAGGAGACTAGAGTTTATGAAATCCCAGCATACATTGCTTTATGTTCTTCTGAAGACCTTGAAACCTCTGTCCATTACAGCCCAAGAAGTATTTTTAGTTCAAAGCAAGCATCTAGAAGGAAAACTTGGAAAGATTTCTGAAAGATTTTGGAAAAAATCTGAAAAAAAAAAAAAAACTTAAGGAAAGAATACTATAATTTGTGAAGGTCCAATGGCCTCAGTGCTCTGAACAAACAGGCAGTGCACAGTGCCAGCATGAAGTTCTCTAGCTAATTTGCAATGGTCATGAGGCTAGCAGGACCCAGCAAAAACTCTTCAACATTTTGTAATCTGATGTCAAGAGCATTAAAAAGACAACTAAAAAATTGTAGTAACTRTGATTTAAGCAAGCTTTGTGCCAAATGTTTTCAAGAGTACAATAAAACCTTGAGAGCTAGCCTGTAAAGTCCAAGAGCAGGCGTTGCTGTGAAGCACAGGTCACCTCTACCAGTGGATTGATACTACAACTACAAGAAAATTTCCTTAAGCGACATCCTTTGTAAGCTTAAGAGTGGTGCAAAGATGACTAACAAGGACCAAGAATTAGTTTTATAGGATGCACATGATGAAAACCAGTCTGTACTAATGGGTTGCATCTAGTTTCACTTAGAGCTAAGTTTATCTAATGATACCAATAAGAGAACATCTACCATGACTTTATACCAATAAGAGAACATCTACCATGACTTTATACCAATAAGAGAACATCTACCATGCCTTTTCATTAAAAAACAACTGAAACTTTGTATTGTGATGTGGTTTTGCTTTTAGCACGCTGATTTAACTCATGGTGAAAAAGGCAAGCTGCTAGTTGAGTGCACAGTGAAAAATCTATCTGAAGAATTTAGCCCTTTTCTGATTATAGAATATCTATGAGCAGAACACAATGTCACCAGATTGATTTCATCACAGGTACTGTTTTGCAATTCTTTTTTTCTGGTACGTGAATGGAATCAATTGTGTTGATCTGCTGAATCACGTAAGAGATTTCCTTTCAACTGAAGGCAGGAGAAAAACTTTCAGAGCAACTGTAACCTCTAGTCGGACCGAGTTAGYAAATAAAAGGGTTTGTGATAAGCACTGCCTAGATTCCCTATTTAAAGCAAGAAATGAGCAACGGAGCAGCTTCACTATACAAACCAATTTCCAGTCTCTAACAGATAGGAGTGTCTGTTGATTTTCYGGTCATTCCCCTCAGCTTCTAGAACCAGTGCCAGAGATTTACACTTACTTCAAAAGTGTCATCTGTAGTTCCTACCTGAAACATTATTTTCTCCTTTTGCTGAATTTGCTAGAATGCATCTAACCTTCTGGCAGATGGCACGAGCTTTAAACATCTATGAATTTCAGACTGATTCTCCATTTCTACGCCACCTTCAAGCTTTACTACAGCAGTTACACTGTTTGGGAAAGTGCCAAACTAACTGAACCACTTTATTAAACATTTTTCATCCAAAGGCTTCAAAAAAGAAAAAAAAGAGGGAGAACAAAGAGGAGATTTGCTTACATGACTGCAAAGAGTTCCTTTCCCACTTCTCATAGTGATATAACACATTTGGCTAAAGTTAATGTCAACACCAATGACAGCTCAGGAAGAATTGGGAGGCTACCATCTCTGCTCAGTGTTAGCAAGGGCRAGGAGGAAGGAAAAAAAATTAAATTTTTGCAAGCCCCTTTGGAAACTGCTACCCAGAATGAGAGGCTGTTGGCTTCTCGCTGCTGARAAGTGTGCCAAGTCATAAGAAACTGCCCTGGAGAGAAGGGGAAAGCGAGGGAGAAGAGCAAAGGAAGCAGATGACAGGGGACCGCACGCTGCGTGCGCCAGAACAGCTCGCGCCAGCACCGCTGCGCTGCCCCCAACGCTCTCCTCCAGCCGGTGCAACGGGAGCCGGTTGTTCTGGCAGCTGATGACGGTGCTGCCCTCTGACCAGGAGCAGGTTATGACTTGGATCCAGAAATAGCCACCCGCCGCGTGCCACTGGAGTGGCTCGCCCAGCCTCCCTCCTGCCTGCCTTACCTGTGAGGCAAAGCGCTGTCCTTGTTTGCTGCTTGTTACAAAACCAAGCATGGCATCACGCAAAGGCTTTGGGTTTCTTTAGGGCTTTCTTCCCCGCAAAGTCAGGAAGAGGTCAAAACCGGCAGGCTTTCCAGGTGAGAGCAACTTTGCGCTGAGCTTTAATCAATAAACTAAAAAAGATATGATGATCCGCGCTATAAAATGCAATTTTAGAAACTCATCTTGGATGCAATTGATTCTTTCTAACATGGATCAACAAGGAAAGCTTTCACTCCAGCTCCAATATAATGTACATAAATAGCAATAGCCACTTGATTAGTACTCCACAGCAATACTAAAAAGTTTTTGCTATGTTTCTGGACATATATATGCATGACCATACCACAGATTGCTTTATGTTTACTGTCCAGGTGGGCAAAGAAAATAAGGGGAAAAAAAGAAAAATGTCACTAATAGAACAACTTTATTATTACATTATTGACTGAATTAGTGTTTTCCTTCACCTTTTTACAGCACAAGTTCTTGGGCAATGTAGCTCCTGAGATGTCGTGTTTAATTTAACAGCCTATGTAAGAGGTAAGACTGTGTCACATAAACAGCATACAGAAACACAGAGCTTCTAAAATGACACATCACACTATTCCTAGGGATTTAAGACTGTTCTATTTCCTCTTCCCTCTGCCTCTTTTATAGAGAAAATTAATTAACTTCTCCSTACCTGTTCATTTAGCTTGTTCTTAGTTAAGTATATTATGCTTGGTGATGGCATTCCTTCCAATCTGGAGTCCAAACACATACAAAATTCTATGYTTATGCCTGGGTATATGAGGCCACACTTGCCATTTTGAACCTCCCCTTTTCCAAGAGTTTTTCTGGGGAAGTTTCTTTGCCCAAAYTGGATTCCCACCACAGCAGCTGGAACAGGCAGGGACCTGCACAGAGGGAGGTGACAGCTCTGCCCTCCTGCCCTGGCTCACCAGGCCTCACGTGGGCCTCACGTCTGCCAAAGCTGGATGCTGTCCTGTACCCCACGGTCACTGGGGAGCTCTTATGGGAGCTTTGCTACTCAGCAGATGTTCAAGTCAGGTGGCAATCACAAAAAGTAAAATAACTTAAATATTTATCCAGCAAATCTGCCTAGTGCCAGCTCTTCAAGGAATACTATGTTTATCAGTATGATTTTAAGATAAAGCATTATACTAGCGCTAAAAAGAAAAGATATCAGAGCAGTTTGGTGTCTGGCACAACAGTAACATGCATGAGAAGTGCAAGGGGAAGTGTGCCATATATCCTGCTATACCCCAGGTATTGTATCAGGAAACACAAAGGTGGCACCACATTGATTTTAAGATGGGGTTAACATGGCTTATTTTGCCTCCTCTGTAATTTCATTCTGTTTTCACCTAAAAAAAAAAATTTACTTGTTTTTGAACATGTCTTTGGAAGAATAAGTAGTTTCTGAATGACTATGGGATACTTTTCAATTTAATTTCGAGTAACATTAGGGGGTCTATACTAAAATAAACTCACTCCAGTTAAATATAATTAGGCATACTGCCTCCCACTCCAGAGTACCAGTAAAGTTTTCACATACAGTGGGAAATTTAATGAAATGAGAGGTCATAGATCACACTTAGATTGTTTCTTTTATGACTTCATGGTGTTTCATATTTTGCTTGGAGAGATTAAATCCCAGAGCTTCCTATTCAAGGTGACAACACAGAGGAATACTAAGAAGGAAAACTGAGACACAAGGAGGGCATCTGACCTGCCCAAGATATAGTAAGTGAACAAAGAACAGATSATAAGTTTTTTGGTCACAGTACCTACTAGCTAGCATAATCTGCATCTTACATCTAAGCATCATAAAGTCCTCTCTGAAAAAGAAACTTTTGTCCTTTATTGAGGAAACACTTGGCTTTAAGCTCCTACAAGATACATACCCCACAGCACTGTGCTCATAATAATTTGCCTGAACAAAACGTGAATTGCCTGAAGCAAGAGAATTACAAATATCCAATTTTCAGGCCTATGTCACGACCACCAGAAAGTATTAGATCTCCTACCTATGATATGTTCCAAAAATCTTACTAGTTTATTGCCAACTTTGCAAAATTAAGAATTGCAGAGCATGCAGGAATGCAACAGAAAAGCTTTTTGCAGAATGCTGAAGAACTCTCTCTGTAATTAAGCCTCTGCCCAATGTCTCCCACACCATGCATCATGATTAGTTTTCTTACCCTTGGGATTTCTCACTGGGGATTACAATACAATGTGTGCAGTGCATTTGCCTTTTTAGTGTCCTGCAACCCAAATGAGTTCCTGGCAGGGACAGGTATTTAAGCATCGTGTTGCAGCAGTTTGAGATACTGCATATCCAAGCAAGAGAAAGATCCCTGAGAGTTGTCTTCTGAAAGAAAATGCTGGAGAAAAGCARAGGAGACGACATTGAATGATGCTCAGAGCCTAGGCCAGAATAGCTAAGTTCTCCCCATTTAAAATAAGGAGTTGAGGAGGGCATGCTGGTTGGCCTTCGTACAGCTATGGAATGAGAGCAGGGGATGGGGAGCATCAGGTGGCTCCTCATGGTATAACAGTCTGCGTGGGGCTTCTAAGCAGAGGCACCCAGTCTTGCTTCCTCGTGCTGACAGATCTGTGACTGAAGATGCCCAAGAGTCAGCAAGGTGAGGAAAATGGGGCTATAACATTGCCTGATGCCCAACCAGTTAAGCCCTACTGCAGACACGTGGGAAACATTTTCATGAGAGTGCATGGAAAGATGCATTAACCCCCTTTATGAACACTTCCACCATCTCTAGTTGTACTATTATTTCTACTGACTGTAAACCAGTTCTTGCCTAAGACATTATGCAATTAATGTCAAAATAGAGATGATGATCAGACTGGAGCACCTGAAAATTCCCACTGTATGACCGAGAGAACTGCTTGCTAAGCACACAGCCCTCTTGGCCTTTTCACARGAGTACATATCAGGAAGGTATTGCAGGGGCACATGTCGGCTTTCACTGTGATGCTGGTGACAGTGTTCTCAAGGGTTTGTTTGGAGTGCCATTACAATCCTGGTCATGTTTCRGTGCCCCAATCCAATAACAGCTGTATTTTTTTCCTACAAGTTTTGTCTCAGATGCWWWGCATCTGAGACATTAAAGATTGAATCTATAGGACATTATAGATTGAAGCATGAGCCACTAGGAGTGGTACAAGTGTTAGTACTAACCCTGAAGCTACACAGTCAGACCTTCTACCCAGTATCATATACAGATAAAACTGTCTTGCACCACCAAAACCAACAGAAAGGCTTTCCCTTTTTCACGTATCCRATGCACCTACAAAACTGCAACTGCAGAATGATGGCTTCAGAAATGAAAACATAGCATGTTCTTTGTTTATGGAGAGAGAATAACACTAAAAATAACTTGATGTAAGAGTTATTTATAATCTTAAGGTTGTTAGCAAATTGATATGAGTCAGATATTTAGGCTAGCCTGTAACCATCCATCCATATTGATCAGAATTGTTGTATTTTCTTAGAATTTTAGAAAACTAGCTAGAACAATTATATTTTTCCATAGCAAGTTTCAAAATCTTTTTTAACACCTGCAGATAAATGAAAAACTGTTAGCTGTCTATCAGCAGAGCCCACCTAGAGGAGAAGCAGCACTTTCTTGCCATTTCTTTGAGATAAAATATTAATGTACAATAATGTAAGTTGCAAGGCATTGGAAAGAATGAAAGGAAAGAATTCAGACRGGCTGGCTCTTTTGGACTACTGAAGATCTATGGGCTACTCAGACCTTGTGAAGTTTAAATACTCACTGATTTTGGCAGCTAAGAGAAGTATTGCATTTCTGGAGAAAAGTGCTTTCAGCGGCGATAATTGATGCACCGGAGGAAGAATTAATCATGCACAGTTGAATACAGTTCTGTAGAGTGAAAGAATGGCCATTGTGGAATGGCTGCATAGTCCAGCTCGGCTGCTCCCTTTGTGCCYCTCTCCTAATCTGAAGAGCAGAAATGCCTGGAGCTTTCTGAGGGAGGCAAGGAGATGGTGCAGCCCACACCTCCATGTCGCTCTCTGGAGCAGGGACACGGGCAGTGTCACCCCAGGCGTTATCCTCAGCTGGCCTTGCTTGGAGCACTAGCAGCAGAAAAAGCAAAGGCAGGACACGAAGAGCATTTTTTCCCCATGCTTTTCTGCTTTTATCACCCACAAAATGCTTCTGTAAATCTTGGGCAGAGCTTGCTGTCTCCAGGTATTACTGTCTCCAGGTATTACTGGAGACAGTATTGGGGGCATCTCCCATGAAAAGGGGCTGCAGAGATTAACTGCTAATGGAACCCTCTTAGGGTTAGGTTCCTAATCATCTAGTATATGCCTAGTGAGACATCATGATGAAACAGTTTYGAATAAGGAATAAAATACTGTTATGTTCTGATGTCACATCTGACTTGGCACTTTTGGAATTCCAAAGGGACTGTCCAGCACCACCTAATACCGCATGGGATGAAGTTGAGTCTTCAACTGGGATTTGGTGGGTGGACCAAGGAGACATCCTGTGTCCACAATGCTCTCACTGGCATTGCATTATAATATTCCCAGTCTTTAAGCCCTACCTCAAAATAAGGATTAACAACATGCAAAAGTGAACTGATGAACAAAAAAAAGTCTAAGGTACTTCATTATGAGTCTGTTAGGTTGGTTCTCATTCACAGATTCTGTTAAAACACATATTTCCACCAAGGAGATTTGCTGCTAAGGCACAGTCYGTTCCAGGACCCAAGAAAGGTAGAGCTTACAGTAAAAGCAGGCAATGAGAGGAACACTCTCGTGGCACATTGGGCACCTTTGAAGCAGGATTAATCAATGCAATTCAAATACAGCTTGTTAGGTTCCAAGTTTTACATGACCTATTTTGCATTAATGTAGATTATTCAAGTAAGCATAAGATAGCACCAGCACTTTGAAAGCTCATTTCTTATGTACAGGGTAAAACTCGAATGACCAAGGCCCGTGGTTAACAGTTCCTGTGTGTCAGTCACTGTCTACCCAAACATCCAGCCACAAAAGAAATGGGCCTGTAAATCACAAGACAAAGGGATCTGTAAATCTTAAATAAGATGATGATGACATCATTTACCTATTATCCAGGTGCTACAGGGAAAAAGTCAAGTGCTACCAATGATCTGGTGGAAAGGAACTAATTGTATTTTGAATCTGCTCTGCACCTGAACTGAATTTTTCAGAATGCCCTTGGCTCTCTCTAGTATTTACATGGAGTTCAGATGGAGATGATGCAGCAATAAGAGTAAAACACCTTCCAAAGACGCTGCAAGTATCCACAAATCATCCTGAAGAAAGCCATAAATAACAGCTTATACACAATAAAATCCCAAGTACTATGGGTAAAGAATTATCAATTTTAGACAACAAAAGCCTTGCTCTGCCCCCACAATAAGCACTATAAAGTATAGCAAAAAAAGTTTAGTTGGACATCTTGACACAAACGGCCTGATCTCCACTCATCAGTGATTTTAAGACTTTCTCCAAGTGGATGCACACATAGCAGCAGTGAATTAACTCACTGTGCTAAGAACTGAAAATAGATTGTTTCATGCAATATCTATCTGAAAAATTTAGATTCCCCAGTCTATATGGAAATCTATGGAATATATTCCATTCCTTCCAATACATGGAAAAGGGAAGAATACAGCTATCTAACCAAAGTTCACTCACATCCTCCTGCCTAATACTCCCAGGTGCTTATGAAGCCAGACTGAAGACAAATACATTTTAGAGTAAGATGCTATAAACAAACTCTTTCAAATATGGGTTAATTCACTGCTATTTACTTGAGAAGTAAATTGGCTATAAAGAGAGAGCATTACCTTCATCACTGATGTGTCTAAACAAACTGCAGAATGCCATGCTTGGAAGGCTTATGTAGCTAATATTATTGCTCGCATATTCAACACTGTTAAGGAAAGAGAGACTTTCTCTCAGTTTTAAAAGTAATATAAATTGAGGGCTACTTATCTCCCTCCATAACCTTTATCAGTACATACATTTCTCCGGGGAAGCACAAATCAAAATCTCTGTGTGTCAAACAGCTTTGTGTCAAAAGACCAGTGAATCATGTGCTCTAAACTATGTAGAAACTTAGGAGCTTTGTAGAATTGGAACAGTAACAGCAGGCACAAAAGGAAAAAAATAGAAAAAGGGCATAAAATCAACCAAGATGTACTTTTCCTGCTCAACCTGTTCATTTTGATAATTAAATGGCCTCACTTCAGCTCACTTGTCTTTTTTTCCATTCACTTCTTATGAGAGTTCTGACAAAAGAGCTTTATTGTCAGACAGGCAAGGTCATTAAATGGCTATTGTAATATATTCAGAGCAAATATATTTTGGATAGTCCCAACACACACTGCCACCAGACAGTAAATTCTGAGGACTTGTATTTTTACATTTTGTGAAAGAAACCTCTTAGCAGCAAACTCTGTATTAAGGAAATCAACTGGACTATGGGAATTTCTGACTTAAAATACTTTAGAGTGACATGGAGGTTAAGAGTCACATAAAAGGCCTTGGTAATAACTCTGAGCAACAAAGAAAGTTATAGCAGTGGTCAGACACCTGCAAACAATTTATGGTAGAAAGAATAAAACTCAAGAATAAATTTTTAATTTGCAAATGCATATACATTTATGGGGCCTTGCTTGAAGTACTTCGGATTTGCAAGGTCTGTAATAGTCACTACAGAGTATACCAGTATATGTCAATTATTTTTACTTTTTACAGCATTTCAGGTAAAATGAGGAAAGGCAGTATCACTGCAAGGACTTCTCACAAGATTTTAGAACCCGAAAGCTCAGTATGGGATGTTTTTCTACGATTAACACCCGTGCACAAGGGGGTATGACTGGACAAGGCATTTCAATCAGCAGAGCCCTGTACTGTGAGTTCGTGGCTGTAGGATTTTGCAGACACAGTCATATTTCCAAAAATATATTTAAAATTTCTAGAAGCGTCACAGATAAATCTGCCTCAACAATAAGGCAGCATTACCTTCAGGATTAACTGCTGCCTCTGAGCTCTTAAAAATCAAGAGAATTATCCTGCTCTGATATTCTGTGTATTTTCATTTTCTTTTGCCTTTTAAAAATAAAGGGCAGCAGAAGCATGTGAAAACTAAAAATATCATTATACTAGGCTCTCTTAGGCAGCCTGACATGATTTCAACACCCTTGGCTCTTGAGACTGCTAGATTAACACAAAGTTTTTATGGAAGTAACAGCCAGAAACTTTGCCCTAGCACCATTAAAATAAACACAAAAGTAAATGATCACGACCAAATAACCATAATGGAAGACATGACATCTTCTGAACAAATATCTAAACTAACACACTCTGATTTTACGAAAGCAACTGTTTTTCAGAGTGGGAGGAGATGGGGACATAGGGAGAGGTAAGAAAAACAGGGTGGTTTATCCAGAAATTCAAAGGTTAGTTTTCCCTTAGCTCATCTTTTACCTACCATGCCACAAACTCAAACTCAGGCAACAGAGCCAAATACCTGGGATCAAGAGAACAGAGCCTACATAGCTAACTACAAATTCAAATATTCAATAGACTGACTGATACTGAGGGAAAGTGCCTCATACTTGACATTCCCATCAGCATGAAATTAGTAGTACTACTTGACTACACGATGCAACTTAGGTCTTTCAGGGAAATAAAAGAAATACTTCCAAAAATCTCACATTATTGATCCAAAAATCACAACTGAAAGTGCCAAATGGGAGCCCTGCAGAAAGAGCCGATCAGAAGTGTGCATGACTTATCAAGCTGAAAGTTCAAAGTCAAATGCTAATTTTTCTTTAAGTAAATCATGGTTAAAGAGTATTACATCAATTTGAAAACCAAGCTTAAAGCTGCATAATTAACAAGAYGTCAGCACCACATTTATCCGCATTATTTTTAGCTCTCCTGTTTACCAGTAATTTTCTTTTCCATATTGTAATAAGTATGTACTCCTTAATATCACCTAGAAGGACCTCTTTTCTTGCCTTATCTCTTGAGCTTCCTGAAATGTAAAGTTGACTCCTGCCTTCTCCCAGTCAATAGGGTTGGTTTTGAACACATGCTATGCTGTTTTTAACCACAGTTTCCCTATCTGCACGGCTAAGGCAGCATCTGATCCCCTTTGGATCAGAAAAGATACTTGGGGTATCACTCTGATGATTTCCTGCAYGCACAGGCCCTCATTAATGCATTCATGCTATTCAAGATTGCCAGCTAATTACCAGTTGCCTCATAGTTGAGCTACTCATTTTAARAAACTTAAAAATACTGGATGTTATCACAAGTCTAGAAGAAAGCCACAAACCAGTTAGGGATACTTTAAAACTTTTCTAAGCAAGTGTCCATTTTCAYAGTCACAGCTATTTAGGTACAAATAATTGAGACAAACTGATTTAGAAATCAGAGTACCTGGTTTATGGCAATAGGCAGATTTTTAAGTAATTTAAACTATATATGGAGATAGCTTAGGCAGTAYAGATATCCTTAGTGCTTCTCTGAATAAAATAGCTGCAGAAAAAAAAAAAAAAACCACTACTTGGAACTTAAACTCATGCTGTAGACAAACTGTGGTTGAGCCTGAACAGTAAAATTATTTTTCTTATCTCTTTTAATGACAAGACCTATTTTCCCCTCTGCTTCCTCTTGGGCAYGTCCCTGAGTCAAGTGTATTGATTTAGTATGAGATGTGCAGGGTAAAACATCCATGTTTTCAGCCAGACTCTCAGAAGAAACACTAGATGAAGCGTCTGGATCACTGCAACCCCACAAGTGGTAGCTGAAAAGAAACCAGTTTTGCTAATGCTGCTTTAGGAGGTGGCCCTGTCTCGTGTAGGCAGCTCTCGCACCCTAGTCAGTCCAGCTCCCAAGGAAGGGGCAGAGCAGTTTCAAAGATGAAGTGTTAYCTTTACACTCTTCCCACTAAAGCTTAGAGCTCAGCATTCTCAGGAACATCTCCTTATAACAGCATACTGGACATACATTTGTCCACAGACGTTGTTTCCAAAAACTTTGTTTTTGTGCTATAAAAGAGACACAAAGCCCCTAAAACATCACAAGGTCACAGAAGTGATCCATTAACCAAATAAGACAATATAGTGGGAAGAATAAGGGAGAGAGGATGCTTCTGTCGGGATGCAGATTAAGTAGCAGGGTTGGTCTCTGCACTCTGTCATTGGAGGCAATATTCTCCTCCTGGCTGTTATCCCCTCCTCACACAGTGAGCTCTGGCAAATATATACAYGGGTTGTAACCATAACTGACAGTGGGAAGGGAGGCTCAGTCTGTGCGAGTCACATTAAGCAGAGAAAAAACAAAGACAGGAACAGCTTTGGACACACATCAGATGACTCCGTGGATCCAGGTGTGCCAGGCCCAAGCTAAAGTTACCATAAGTATATTCCTAGCTCTGATAATATTTTTGAAGAACTTGGAATGTTTGTTACATTTGGGGGGAGGAGGGAAACCTCAAAACTAAGAGAGAAGATGACTAAGATGAGAGAAGACAGATACTCTTATCAAAGGGATTTCACACAAGTGCTCAAGCCACCATTATAATGCAGTTAATCTTAACTTATCCCAGTGGAAGAGTCACCTAGATCCCATAGTCCCCTTAGAAGTTCTAAGAACAACTCCAGCAATTTCTGTAGGCCCAGTTCACATTAGCAGAAGACTCATAGCCTAGCATTCAATTAGAACCAAACCACTCAGCGCAACTTCTAAGCACTCGCTCAGCCGTTAGTGTTGTCCCACCTTAAAGCCACTCTCACCAGGARTGATGTATGCTTCCCTCAGAGGGCAACTATACACTCAGGCATGTCCCACTGAGTGTGCTGACACATATTCAAGTAACAAGCTGTTTAAGACACAACTAACTCGTAGGTAGCAGCTCGCAGGACAAGACATGCCTTCTTCTGAAGAGCAGCAGAGCAAATCTGTTGGCTTCAATGMAGCTGTCAGTGCACTGAGCTGCAGATGCTTCCCAGAGAGGCAGGACCGGTGGCCAGCAACCTCATGCCCTGCCATGGCTAGAACTGCTAGAGAAGATCTGATGGAGTCCATGAACGCTCTGAGATATGGCTAAAAATGGATTTAAGCAGCATACAGTGATTGTACTAACCTTCCAGATGCAGGTAAGGATGAAGAGTTAGGCATGCCGCTCACAGATCATGAGCAGAAAAATTATTTCCTGTGAATTATTTACCCAGTCTAGAAAGCAGAGTTGCAGAAACCCCCTGAGGAGGCTGCAGTAGGTGAAAATGAGTCCTTTACAAAAAATACATTTGTAATTGAGGGATTTATCTTTACATCTTTGACTGTAAAATATAATTCCCCACAGATGTGCAAATTTGATTTGTACAATAGCATTTACTTGTCTCAGCCCAGTTATACAACCACTGTCTCAAAGTAGAGCTATCACAGCTCTGTGCACAGGCAATCTTCTCATTCTTAGTAGTCTTAAAAAACAAATTTGTGACTAACTATTAAAAGCACAGTTCCTGAGAGTAATGCATGCCCTGTTCACAAACTAAACACCTCCTTGTTTCCTTAATGGCCTCCACAGGAATGGGTGATACCATCTGTATCAGCAAATTCCCTTATATTCTATTTTCTCCTGGATAAACAAAATATACAGATGAATATGACATGAAAGGTACATTCATCAGAGAAAAGGGCTTGCCAAGAAGGTGCTATCACTATTAYTCTTCTAATCCCAAGTATTACAGGGTGTCTCCAAGAAGCAAAGAGATAAGCACACACAATTTAAGCCATTGAGATAATGCAATTCCCTCATGCYTAAATATAGCTAAAATAGTACAACCTAGTTTTCAGCAGGATACCAGAATACAGAACTGCGAACAGAAAAAGGAGCATGTTCTTGCATTGAAAAGAAACACAACAACTCTCTCCACTCTTATATACTTTTTGACACTTTTGATACAGAAATACCACTATGAAAGCGGTGGCTCCAGGCTTGATACGTCCTACCATGCTGTCGTAGCATCCTTAGCAGTTCCCTAGGTCTGTGTTGCTAAAAATGAGCTTGTTGACTGCTTAAAACAGCTATAGGAAGTACTYGTTTGCATCTGTCACACACACAGAGCTTACCTACCACTTCCTTGACCGTCAAAATGAATTTAAGTTAGGAGTATCACTAAGAAAGTCACACTGATGGCCTTGCTGTACTGCAGTCACAGGAAATGTATAATCTACACTGAATGAAGCTGTGCTTATACGTTACATACAGTAAAATTTGTATCAACAGGCTCTACCCATCAGTGATCAGACTACTTGACATTTCTTATAAGGACAGATGTTTTTTTTCCCCACAGTGCTCGTTATTTTCTTCTATTTGTCCCGTTGAATCTCTTTTGAGCAGCAGCTTTAATACCCTCTCTGCACCCTCTGTGCACCTTCCAAGAAGCATTTCTTGTCTGAGCATTTCTAGGCCGGTGGCAGCCCTCTCAGACCTGCAAAATTGCACATTACTTGGGAGCTGTGAGATTCTCAATGAGGCCAGGACAATTCCTGTGGCCTCACGCTGGGAAAGATCATAATGATGCTGATATTTATGATAGTGTCACAATTGTTTCTATTTTAGGGATCGTGTTATGATTTGTGCTACAATAAGTCCCACGCTTCACCTGCTGGTAACTAGCTCCCCTGACACATCCACATGCTTTCCACATTCTTCAATTTATTCCTTACCATCTGCTATTCAGATGCTCCACCTAAATAAAATTTTAGTGTTTCAGTAGAAATACACTACGCTGCCCTTCTGCATCTCCTTTGTTCTGCTTCAAAGAATTTATTTGCATGCAAACACCCAGGCTGTTATTTCAAGTGGTTGCTCTGATTTAAGTGAACGGCACAGAAAAGTCAGTCCATCTCTGACCAAACAGGGAAAAAACAGGTAGTGCTTCCAGACTATTGATCAAGTGTCAAAATCACAGACTGCAAAATTGGCACCTATCCCCCTCCAACCCTGCCATTTATTACTGAGCCAAAGGCAGGCTCTAGGTTATCATTCTTTCTGCTTCAGATTTACTTTTTTCAGGTCAAGAAAAGAGAATAAGTTTCCTCTGTTTATTCAGAAATTTYGTTTATGTCATTTGATAGATGGAGCAAGTGCTGTAGCATCAGTCTTATCCCTGCAACGCATGTAAAAACTTGACATGTAAATTTAGCCTAGCAGAACAGATCCTTGGCAGGTGGGTGCTACTCCTGCTCCTTTGTTTTTTGTGGCTGGAGTTTGGATAACCCACAGGGATCTGTTCTAACAGGGCACAGGTGTCTTTTAATTACAAGGACAACAAACTCTGCATCCCGCTGCAATTCATTGGGATCACCCAGAACCAAAGCAGCAGGTTCTGGGGCTGATTACAAACAAGCCATATCTTTTCATGGTTAATGGAAAGGTTTTCTCAGAATATAGGGCCTCTCACCCTATTCTGCTTTCACCTATGCTGCAATAGATACAAAACCACACAAGTAGGCCAATAACAGCAGTCTAATTTGAATCCTGTAAGAAGGAAGCAAATAGGCATATGAGACATATGAGGATGTGTCTACAGCAGAGAATTCACTCAAGTTACTGCTTGGGTAAAGCATTTGCCAGTCACCTCCTTTGACTATGATGYATCATAGCTCCTAATGCTATGGCCTCTGGGAGAGGCATCCACAGCCCTCCGAGCACTGACAACCAAAATCCAATGCCTTTGCCAAATTGTTCTACAATGACATTGCTTACGTGTATCAAAAATAAGCAAAAGAAAAGAATTTTAAATGTTTAATTGGCTTTTTGCCAGCAATGAGTATTGCTTTCATATTCATATTCCGTGAAAAGCAAAAGTAAATAATTATAAGAAGTAAAGTTATTCATAGGCATCAGGAGACCTGCTTTCTGCTGCTAGCAAAGCTTGGTACTCGTCCTTTGATGCAAGACAAATCTTTTCCCCCACCACCACTGTGCGGTTCTGTTCCCAACCTGAAAGTCAAGACTGGTCCTGTTACTGGCATTTATAGAAGGTTAAAACCCTGCTGACAATACACTCATAACAGCAAGGTGTTTTAACAATTGTATTTCCTACTTTTGGGGGAAATCTTTCCTCCTTTTCAGAAAATCTGAGTCACTCTCCATACACTGTTGGGTAGCACTGTAAAAGAATATTCAAAAGCCAACTCTAAATTTGTCGTTGTTATAGGATTTACTAAGAATGTGATAGACCTCTTATTTAGGAATTTTATATAGTGTGCAGCCTGGGTCTACTTCCAGGTACCAGTACCTTGGTGTTCTGAGCAAATTCTAGTCTTGGATCTTTGCTGACAGACATCTGATCTGATACATGCACCCTTTAAAGCCTCTATTCAAGATTTTTAAAAGGTTCACAGTCACGCTGCTCTTAGGAGACCAGCCCACCATAGTCCCATTCTTTCTGCCATGTTGTGACCCCAGCCAGACATGTGTTATGTACAAAATGTCAGAGTCAAAGCCTTTTACCACTTGCCCGGTTAAGATTTCTCTCCCTTTCTTGACAGTGAGTGACAGGAGTCTGACCAGGCTCTGTTAGCTGCCAGTCATAATTCTCCTCAGTCTAACCCCTATCTCTCTTGATGCTCAAAAACCCAATTTCCACAGTTATTTTACCTTCCAGAAGGACCTGAACTCATGAAGRCAGCCCAAGAGGCTGCATACAAACACACACCACTGCTGTCTGCAGAAAGCACGTGGGGAACTGAACGTGACAAGTGTCAGCAACTGCCTCCGACCGGCTACTCGTGTAATTAATGCTCATGCCCTCAGTATACTGAAATCAAAGCCATCTAGTTATTTCCACTAGAATATTCGCATTTTGCATCTATGCTTGTTATATTCTCCTCTAAAGAGGATTCACAAGAGTGCTTTGCAAAACGACAACTTGTATTTTCATCTAAATAATAACCATGCAAACAAATAATGAATTAAGGGCCTCAAAGTTTGCTAGAATAGGTTTTTCTAACGTTCACAATCTATCAGTGCTGGCCTACCAAACCAAGATACCTCAGTCAGGGTACGTTGAAGCCTTTTGCTTAGTGCACAAGCCCTCAAGGGAAGATACTGGAGTAAAAGTAAATATATAAAATAAACAATCAATCAAACCCAAACAAAGCTGATTAACTGGACCTAAGCATTTCCTAAGCCAAAGCACCTCACTGTTTCGTAAAAGGGCCTTGATATATTTTCCCCTAAAGCCTCTTTCCTCACTGATCACTGTTTTCATTTCCTTCTTGTTCTCCTGAACAGGCTTTTTTGATGTAATTCAATTGAGAAGGACTCAAATCGAGTAGGTAAATCACAGGCAAATGACATTGATAATAATCATTCTCTCATACTGTCTTGTAAAGCATACACCCTTTGCAAAGATTCAAAAGGGAGATTACATGATCTGCTTCTGGTTTAATTTTCATTTTCTTTAATAGCTGTGATATGCCTTGGTCAGGAAAATAAAACAAGTGTAATACCATGGTATTCCCAGAATTTCAAGGAAATAGTTGTCTTATGGAGAACTTGTTCTGGGACTTCGAATTAGCATGCAAGATCTATGCTAGAATGGCAGAATGGTGTCAGAAGCAAAATGTGATACCAAAAGTCAGATGAATTGGACATACCAGCTTACAGATGCGAGACTGCAGACATTTCAATTGCCTCTTTGATCAAAGAGTTAGACCAGAGCTTTTAATCCCACTTGATCTGCATCAAGGTAAGAGCAAGACGCCTCAGAGCGCAACTCATCATGTTCTGGCAACCCTGAGAGTCCTTTAACATTTTTAAGGGTGAGGATACTGCATTTTACAAGCTTTTGGCTTCTGAAAAATAAACTCAAAAAAAAAAAAAAATCCATGGTATTCTGCAGGTATTGAAAGTCCAGTGTTGAGCCTGGCATAGCAAAAAGATTCCTATACTGAGCTAGCTTTTCCAGGTTTCTAAAACTACTGTTTTCTTTTGGAAATTTTGCATGGTTTCCAGCCTACAGGATGCAAGCAGAATCTGCAATATCCAACCAATTTACAGCTAGCTTCCTTCAGAAATTCCCTTTTTTTTTTTTTTTTTTCTTTTTTTTGGCCACATCCCTGTGCAACATCTATTCATCTGTAGTTTTGCAAGCATGTCTCTCCCTGAAAATGCAACCATACTTTTTCCTCCCTCCATTTTAATATCTTTCTACTCTGTTTAAAAAAAAAGTGTTATAATAGCAGGTTATGGTAACATGCTGGCCACACTCTAAATGTCCACAGGTATTCCACAGAATCTAAATTTATTATCCCTTGCTACAAAACAAAGAAAATACATCTTTGTTTTACAAAGAAATATAGGTTTTGTTTTTTGAAAATATATCAATGACCTATACTCAGCTTTTTTTTTTCTTAAAAAAGAAAAAAAAAAAAAAAAGAAATTTTCCTACTGCCAGAGGTAAAAATCCACTCAAAATCTGCTCAAAGGTAGAGCTCAGGTGAATTACTTCCTGCCACTCCCCAAATTAAGGTTTCCTAAAAGTTAATATACTTGTAAGTAATTATACTTCACAACTGGGCAAATAAATAAGTGCCAGACAGAACTTAAAAKAGGTTACTTAGATATTTAAATATCTAGCTTAAATAAGGGCTCTATTAAATAGGGTATTGAGAAGATGAGTTCTCAAACTCATGTGTTCTCAAGAACACCAGTAAAGGCTGGTGCCTTTACTAATGTTGCCTTAGTCTCTATAATGGATAAATATCAAGCCCTCTCATCGTCTATAAGCTGTTGATAGATGCACAGAAACGTATATTCTGCCTAATCAGTTTGTACATTCAAAGCTGGTTCTCAGGAAGATAAAGGCCATGAGAAATGAGGAGGCATGACTGGAAAACAGAGCATGTCCTACGGAAAATTTTGGTCTTTGACACAGTGCTGTCACAGACCCAACCACACATGTACAAAATGCAGCATTTGGGTGGCAGCTATGAGCAAGCAGGTGTGCACAGCTCTGCTTAAAGATTTAATTAGTATCTGCAATGCATCCAATTACATGCTATTAATTAGAAGGTTGTTTGCTTCTACTGTTAATTCAATGGCCTTGAGTGATTTTCAGGAGTATTTGCCTGGATATACACAATGTGAACCCCATACAGATCAAATTTAACCTACAATATTGAGAAAGGCATGCAGATCTAACTGAACATCCATATGTTTGTTATACATATTTCATATGTGTATATCCATATTTCATATGGACATACACGTATTTCAACAGCAAACAGTACTGCATGGGAATTTCAGACCATGACATACAGGTGGCTCTAACYTGTGCAGTTCAGTATTTGTGCAGACAGGAGGGTCTGGAGATTTTAAGTCACTTCAGGTAAAGTTCAGTCAATTAAGTCTCAAATTACTCAAACCCAAAGATCCATAAAATATGCTCCTAAAAGTTAATCTAATATTTGTATTGCTGTATAGGGAGTCATTAGCAGAATACATTTATTTCAGGTTAATTGGTCATCTAGAGCATACCTTGCATATTAATTATTTTGCCTGTGTTACATGCAAGGGCGGAAAAGAAAAACAGAAATGATTTTCTACATGTCAATGGAATGAATGTCAGGAAATAGCGACGGCTACAGAAAATCAAGGGTGCCCTTTACGTGCTTTAGGTCAAGGGAAGTGGGTGCATGACAATTGTGTTGCAGTAATGAAGCTGAAGGAGACCTTAAGACTTACTGTGATCACAAAGATATTAATTCCTTGGCACAATGAAATGCATTATCTGGATTCTTGAAAAGAGACTTTTTGAGAGTGAAAAACATCTTTGGGCATAAAAATTGTTGTCAGTCAATTCTCCCAATGCTCCCTCCTGCTCCTAGAAAAAGTTCATAAGGATTCCTGCGAGAGGACATTTTCAAGCCCTGTTGATGAGGACCTGGTCCTTATTTTTGGTCCTGCTTGTTTAAAAAGCTGCAACTTAGACCAGTGCCAACCCACAAATACAAAGACTGCTTCAGGAGAAGAAGAAATAAGAAGGTTTAAATGCTGAAGTTCTCCCACAAATAATTTTGCCTTAAAACCAAGTGACTTAAAGCAACTTCTAATTTTAGGAGAGTTTTGGAAGAAAAAGTTTTTGGTCTTTTTTTTTTTCCATCCAGCACGTATCAGGCACATTGCCTTCTCCCTCCCTCCCACACCTGCCCTTTTGTTTTAAAGCAGATGTAAGTTACACGAAAAAAAAWTTTTTGAGATACCTTTTCATCTGCTCAGCCTAATGAAGCCAAAATTCTTCCCAGTTATACAAATCCAGAACACGGATTTGAAAGGAAATTTCATCTTCTGTTTCCCTACTCTTAAATCAGATTACTGAAAAGATTTTGCGGTGTTTGTGTTATCCCTTTTACAACTTGTTGGCCATAAAACACATCTGAAAATCAAATGTGATATTGCTACCTTTTCAAAATTTCTTTTATCATCTGGAACATCTAGACTGCAAAGAAGTGCAAGACTAAATAAGAGTAGATAGAAATAGTAGATAGCTTAATATTTTGTATTAAAGCTAAGAACTTTAATTCCTTGCTTTTGGAGCATGCACGAAGTTCCCCTTTCCCTGTCAATTCATCCCCTTCTCTCGGCAAAATTATTTCTCTCRATGTTATTTGACTGACGTGTAAGAAGAAAGAAGATCTCAGGCGCATCTGAGGTCTCAGACATCAATCTGTCACTACTCTTCAAAAGTAACTTATAATTATTGCAATTTTATTCTGTCCATTCTCACTCCCATAAGATTGATTCTAACAAGGAATCACGAGAATATTTACTTCAACACAAGTGGGTTTTACTAAAACAACACAACCACATAGATTTCCCAATACATACACCATAGTTAAACAGTCAGAAATCTCAYAGGCATCTTAGTTGGAGTATTTTTCTTTCGAGACTTTTTTCTAAATGAGAAATAACTACCAAGTTTGGGAAGTTAATTTGGAGGCTACATTTGGGGATGAATTCTGAGAGAACGCTGGAGAAAGGGGACAAGGCAAAATCCTGAACATGAAAATAATCCAAGCTTAAGACAATTCTCAGAAAAGAATTGTTTGATTAAATATAGTTACAGAAGTGAAGGTTATTACTGAGGTTTTTAAAATGCCTGTGACATTTAGCTGTGTGGGTGATGAGACTCTAAAATCGTATCTACAATGCACTAAAAGGAGAGAGAAAAAAATTTGGTTGTTTTTAAAGCAAACAAATCAACCCACAAACAAAAGCATCTCCTCTTCCTTTATTACACATTATGCAGTCCCAGAGTCATTTATTTTATACCTTTCTCAGATTGTTTGAGAAAAAGGACAATTTTAGAGACTCAATTCAGGCAAGTAGATCACTGTATATCAAACACCTGACTTGTCTTCATGATTAGAAGACTGCTGGGAGTTCAGTTATGTTTACAGTTTAGTTTATTTGATGGGTGGAAGCCAAAGCATTATTATTATAGATTAATTTGGAAGAGTGGCTCTATGTGCTGTTAACACAGTCCAGAAGTATTTTCTTAATTTAAAAGTACAAAATAGCAGTGTAAATGAACGAATACTTCCAGCATTTTCATAATGCATAAGGATAGGTCAAATCAGTCCAATCTTCCAGTTAAATATATATATTACTGCTCATAAGTCCTCATGGGAAAGTAACTCAGCTTGCAAAACCTTGGAAGGAAGAGTGACCTAGAATTAAACTATTAACTTGTATTCTCACCCAGTTTTGAGAGGGATAATTGTCTTCCTTTCCATTTAGGTTGTCTAATTACTAATTTTAATTTTGCAGTGCCTTTTTTTGTGCTTTTTTTGTCAGAATATTTTGTATCTTATGAGTACTTAAGAACTTGACCTTATTATATACCTTTTCTTAGTTCCATGTCCCAGCACCTGCTTTGAGTGGTTATAAAGCCTCTGAGACTATAYCAGTGTACTCTAAAATAGAATCTGGCCTTTTCAGCCACCTCAAGCAGAGCTTTCTCCAGAGGTAATATACTTCTTTTTCCCTCCCCCTCTTAATTTTGCCTGCAGAAACAGCAAATAAGGAGAAGCAGCAACCTGACCCTTTTTTTTCCCCCTTGGTCATGCTCTTTTAATCTAATCTCATGTCTCAATCCTTGTTCTCTGCAAAGGGTTTGAATTTGACATCCCTTCAATTGCTATCATATTGAATATGCCTGTGGCACAAGAGAGGTTTACTTTAAAAAAATAAATTCATTCTATGGACCTGTTTCTACCAAAGTTTTGTTCTCTCCACCTTCTGTTCCAGTTCATCCCATTAAAGACAAGCTGGTTTCATCTGAAAACTATGAAGAAAATACTAACACCCACAGAAAATATTTTTATAAAATAAATTGTACCAGCCTACTATCAGATTTGTCTGCTTCCCCTACTTCTGTTACCCCAAATTATTCAAAATGTGCTTTCTCCTGAGTACTCGTAGCAGGACTTGTCAGCTTCTGATTCTCTTTATTCCAGCCTAAACTTATGAAAAACAGGACAAACCAGGATGGGATAGAGTTCAGATATAAGAAGCAAGTTCATGCTCTGGGAGTAACAATGTCCTCTGATAGAAGCTCATCAAATGGTGGTGAGAARCAACCAGGTTCTCAGGCTTACTTTAAGGTTGTCAGTGCCTCAGTGAAAAAGAAAGCAATACTCAAAGGCTCAAATCTTTCCCCATTTAAACCACTGCACCAGGGCTTACCTCATTTGAAACACTGAACAAGGGTTACCAGAGCATTATTGAAGGCAAAAACTAGAACTGGTTTGAAGGTGACTACTAAGGTAATAGAGGAACAGAAGGAAGTTGGGGCAATTAGGCTCGATTAGCCCAAGTGAAAAATGAGAAAGAGGATTGCTTCTATAAGCGTGAGAGGGGTAAGCCCATAAGCTTAAGTATGGAGCCCAACAGCTCCATAAGCTTAAGTATGAGTGGTATAAATATTTCCGAGGAGYAAGTGCTCCTAACCACTGCTGCAATCAGGTTGCAGAATAGTCTCCTGCAAGGGGACTACGCAGGCAACAGCAGCCAAAAAAAATGCATTAACTTCTTTCAAAAGCACTGTGTTTATATGACATACTAACTGCAGTAACAGGAAACAAAACACAATGATCCTCCCAGTTCCTCCAGCCCCTACGAACACRGCATATTGCTAACTGCTCTGAGCTCATTCCCAGAAAATGCTATTTAGCCACATATGAAGTAAAGCATAAAAGCATCAGGCACTCAGCTCCATACTGTGAAAATACCCTCAGTGCCATTAATCAGAGGTCAGCATTTTTCATTTTTCCCCATGACCAGGCAAATATTCAGAGTACTTAAACCTCCCACTTCAATATTTCAGGATGATAAAAGCCAGGTTTGCAATAGGAAACTATTGCATGGTTGATTAATGCTCTGATAAATGATTCAGAAGTCATCATCCTCCCACCTTCGACACTATACGGCTCTTCAAATAAGCCATTTTATGTACATGCCATCACACTCCACATAGATTCTTTGAGAAGAGGCTTTTTTGGCAGGTTGAATACAAAAGTAAAAGATCAAAGAAATGAATTAATACTTTCGAACTTTCTAGAAGACTAGATGTTGTCTTGAAGGAGTAGCTAACTTAGTAAAACAATGGTTAAGAAAATATATACACACACCTGGAAGTAATTAATAGGAAATAAAAATCCTGGTGAGAAAATGAAATTTCTGTTCCATGAGAAATGACATCTAAAACTATTTTTTTTTATTAAAAAGTTTTGAGGCATACCAAATAGCTCATCTACAAAACAAGAAGAAACTTTCTCACACTTCTAGAGGCATGGATTGTGTCTGTACCACGTCCTGCTCTTCTCTAATAGTTTTTATTCTCTAGAAAAATATTTTCTGCTTGAATTTTTCAGAACCTCTGTCCTCAATTTTCCATTACTTTGGTCAGTAATTTCATGAGACTTGCACAAATTAGACCATGCAAGCAGTGAGGTTACCCAGGCATTTTCACTGATGTGGAAAGTCTTGAAGGCAACTGCTCTTCAAGATGGATAGGATAAATACATGTGCATTAGAAACCATTTCCGAGACATGACTACTGATCCTAGAAAAGCCAAAGAAATGCTAGTAGAGACAGCTGAAGACCTTAGAATGCATATGGATATGTATTTTAATGCTATAAGGACACTCGGGCACTTCTTTGTGCTGATCTTATCAGTTACTATTTTCAGTGTCCCCTTGTCTATCTCTTTAAAGGAACATTATTTTACCTGAAATTTGCATTCCCAAAGTCCCTTGAGAGACTATCCTCTCAGATCAAAGTGACTGAGATCACATTCAGCTGCGTTTTGCTTTGGTCTCAGGTATTAGCTCACATAAATTGAACATGCATCTTTGTGTACTCATTTTCCAGAAAAGCAGAATGGATTTTTCCAATGAGTAAGTCTCTTTTTTTTTTTCCCTGTTATGAAACAGAATGCTTGGAGGGAGGTAGTATCTCCTTTAAAACAGCAGATACCGCTTTTTGGACAAATAGGTCTTTCAGCCTATAAAGCAATAGCAATCTTCAGGTGAAATATAAGTTATAGCTATTCTTAGCTAATTGTATCAAACTGCACAAAGGCTACTAGAAAAGCAGCAACAAGAGTACCACGTACAAATGACCAACAACACGGCCCATCATTGACTTTTTTTCTCCCATAATTAACTCCTACAGAAAAGGTTACAAGCAACCCAAAGTGCAGCGCACCTTGGTCTCCACTCCTCTCTACAAGGAGATCCTCATCCCAGCCAAATTGTAAAGGACCCACTAGTCTTTAAAGGAAGCCAAAGACACTCATAATTACAGTGACTATATTTCCCAGTCATTTTTAAGTTGCTTCCTCATTATTTCACCATATTATTGAAATAATAATGAAACTAGTATTGTTGTAAGTTATCTTGGAATAATTTCTACAGCAGTCTGAGCTCACAATTGCTTCCCCTCCCCACAACATGCTGGGTTCCACTAAACCCCAATGTGCTACATGTCAAAACTCAGTATAACCAAGAGCACTGCTGCTGTTTATACTCCCTCTAGTCCAATTCACCACTTCTGTTCATTTTGGTCAGAGGAACTGCAAGTGGCTAGAAGKCTGCAGTACTCCCTGGCTCCTCACATTTGACATTTTTCAAATCTCAYAGAAGTCCCAGGAACGTATTTCATGTCTAATGTCAAATTAAGCACATTTCTTACACCAGGTGAACAAGCAGGGCCTACAGGGACATTGTCACTCAAGACAATTGTGAGATTATAATACTTTCAGAGTAATATTAAAATATCATAATTGATCATCTCCAAACCAATTTTACTTCAAGTGAAATGAAAACAATTTGGAGGTAGAGACATTTGACTGTGCAACATAATTTTGACAGAAAAATAATTCTTTCATCTCAATAATATAGCATCAGGTTCTCCATGGCATATCTTGTATACTTGGAAAGTTCCAGGCAGTTAGACACAGTGACTAGCTAGTTCACTAAGTCTTTGCCCACATTCCTTTTATCAAAACTTGTAAAAAACATTTCTCATTTATCTGAACACTCCAATCCTCATCCTTTAAATTTTGTGCCTTCTTGTAGAGAAGGAACCCAGTCAAATATTCAGAAATTTTACAAGAACAGGAATTCAAAACCTCTTTAGAAGAAAGATGGACTATAGGGACCTGCTGGCATAATATACCTAAGTTGGTGAGAGACAGCTGAACATCTGAATGATCGGGTGTCAGAAGGAATTTGAGTTGAACTTCATAGAGAAGGGGTTCAGCTTGCTGGATCAGAAATTAGACAAAAAAAATGCCACATAAAATATACTTAATTCCAGACATCTAGCATCATGCCAGCCATTTCTGAAAATAGCATAGTAATAAATGAAAAAAAAGATCAATGGTTTTTGAGGCTACACATCCCTATGTCATTCCATGATCCTCCCGACCTCTCCCACTTCATGTTCAATTTCTTTCTGTGAACATCTTCACAGCCCTTCACTGAAAACCCTAAACTTCAGTTGCCTTGATGCCTCTGATTCCTAACAGCCCCTGCATTGCTTCTGATTTTGCCTGCATTCTCTTCCTTCTAAAGTTTTTCTTCTCCTACCTTCCCCAGCCATTTTCTCAATCATTCCTCTCATCTCTGCGCCACGCACTTCTATGCAGTAAACATATACTACTTTAAAATGACATCCAAAAAATAATATTCAGAAGCCTTTAAATGGTCCATGGGAAATCAAGATTTTTTTTTTTTTGAGTTACACACTAAGAACATTCAATACCATTAATAAGTATT
Organism: Nothoprocta perdicaria; assembly: GCF_003342845.1. Lineage (NCBI taxonomy): Eukaryota > Metazoa > Chordata > Aves > Tinamiformes > Tinamidae > Nothoprocta > Nothoprocta perdicaria. The sequence continues at coordinate 1,602,271 of NW_020454994.1, forward strand.
AATTAAGGCTTCAAAAACATGTCACCAAAACCCAAGGGATCTATTGCAAGGCTCCTACATAATGTTAGATAGCTGACATATATAAACACACACCCACCCACCCTTTTTAATAAGCCATCTCTACACTGTCATGAGTAAACTAAAAATAGGAACTCACTCTTGAGTATTACTTATTTTTGGCATAGCCTCTGCACTCTGATTGTAGAGATCTTACGCTGTTTAGACATTCTTTTCTATCAGGGCAAATAAAGAGAGATTCAACGAGAATTCAGGCTACAAATTTTATAATTGCAAAAATCAGGTGTTAGTCCACACAAAATATTTAAGCTGTAACTATTAAATTTCCTTAAAAGAGAGGGTGATAACTTAAACCTTTTTTAAAAAAACACCTAAGTTTGGAGTCTTTTTCTGTGGCAGGGGAAGGGGTGATCCTTACAGATCACACTGTGTTTAGCCAAATAGTGACAAATGAACTAGGGAAACTGCATGTTAAACATTAGGCAAGGACCAACTCATAGAAAGCTGTATTGTTTTTGACCACCAAGCACAACGAATTAAAATGTGAACACTGGATTAAGCCTCATCAGGATGGTTCCAGAAGTGCTTCTGCAATGATATTAAACAGTGGAAATTTACTCAGTATAAACTCATTAAGATTTCTTAGTTATTTCAAAGTATGTGATCTAATTGCCATAGAAAAAGATACAAAGAGTTCTGCTCTAAAGAATTCATTTCCTGCATTATCAAGTCAGTTGAATAGACGGAAGAAATTTAAAGAGCTCCTGAAACAGTTGTCATGTAAGTCCCTCTAGGTTTCATTAGTTTCGTATTTACTGGGATCATCTATAATTGCGTAGAACCTCTTAAATGTAAATTTGCCGTAACTGCAAAGAACTCATGGCTAGAAAGGAAGAGTCTAGCACAGGGACTTGATCCATATGTTATTAAGGGAGTCTGAAAGTAACCACTAGGGACATGGTACAACTCTGATTGGTCAACTATTTACTCAAGTATTGTATCAATGTAAACTTATAATGCACATTATATAGACTTGTGTGCAAAATGGAATGAGAGGGGCAAGGAACATGAGAATTAATCATCTGAAAATCCTTTAGCATGTATGATATCTAAATACCACCACATATACAAGCCAACCAATATTCAGATTCAGTAGTTACTCTCAGTACAGAATACTGTGAGTATATATGCTGCCTAGTAAATAGTCATTAAAAAAAAAAAAAAGTTAATTTTCTGATAGCCAGCTCTCTTACCTTACCTAGAAAAAGAAAGGAACCAAGCAGAGATTTGAAAGGTAGATAGGAGACAGGGACCAAAGAAAGAATTCTGGTGTCAGCTCATATTTCCCTTATCAATCTTTGTCAACTTGAAAAATCTCCACCAAGATGGGTTTTTATCTTGAAGAGCAACATAACAAAACCAAAAATTTGATGTCAAGAGCTTAAATTTAGAACAGTCTCTTGCTTGGAGTCTTGAAATGCCTAGAAATAAAGACATAAAACTWTTGAGATCCTGTCCTCAAGGCTAAATTGTCAAATGGGTCATGCAGTAGAAATGGATTTGTAAACTCCAGCTTCAAATTCATTAGACATTGGTATGCTCATCTCAGGAAGAACATGTATGAAAGGTACCTGATTCTGCATTTACAGTTTTATAAATTCACTTACATACTAAATGCATGCTTGAAACAGTGGGGAGAGGAGAATAAAATAATTTAAAAATCACAAGAGACCTTTTAGAAATTCGTTTTTGAAAATTCAAGGTGAATTATCTGGCATCTAGATTACGAGAAACACACAATCATATATTTGTCTATCTAATCTCATCTATGATATTCCAAATCATCTATTGTTGGAAAGTAAATGAAACTATTTGGTTCATAGCCATTATTATGAATTAATTTAACTTCAAGATTGGGAAAGATGTTGAAGGTTAATGAAAGGATTTAACATAGCTGCTTTCAAAAATAAAACAAGGAAAGGAAGTAAAATAAGAAATTGAGCTGAAGACGCAACTTGAGACAATAAAATATTTGGAAAAAAATCTCTTTTCTACTCAAAGACAATATCATGGTTTTGGACCTAATTTTACCGCAGTTATTCCACAGTATTTGCTCTGTTCTGAGACCTGTTGGATCTGTCAAGAGTTTGCTTTAAGGATGAGCACAACTTGGAGCTAAAGCTGTGCTGTTTTGCTACATGTGTTCAAAGGACAGGTTCACTCCCTGGATGACCCAAGAACATCCTAGAGTCCACTGTAAAGTTGGTTTCCATGGATACTGATACCTCTAACATTATTCTGCGGAAAAAGAAAAGTTCCCATGAAAGCCCCTCTTGTAAGTGTTYGGCTGAACAATTAAAAAATAAAAATACCCACCCCAGCAAATATTTGCTAAAGTGTTTTGGAAGGCTCTGTTGCAAAATTGAATAGTACAAGATGAAAGAGCAGTGGCTGTGGAAACAGTCACARCTACTTTACTTGCAAAGATACAAACAAAAAGGGACAATTTGCTTGCTGGGCTAGGAAAGAAAACAGAAAATTGCTGTTAATTTGCCTAAAACAATTGTTGATAACCATGACATTTGAAGATAAACAATCTGTCACGGTGATAGCCGATAAACACATTAGCAAGCGGTAGGAAAAAAAGGAAACAGTTTTACGAAGTACAAAATAGACATACTAAGGTTTTTTCTCACTTTAAATAATAGAAGTTAATATCTTCATTAATGAACTGGAGAATACAGTAAATTGTGTATTGATGAAACATACAGATGATCCCAAACTACAAAGCACTGAAAATTGACTGGAAATTGGATAATCTTTCTCAGACAAGAAAATAGAGATGTGCATTAGAGCTGCCACTACAGACAAGAATTAGTGCCTTAAGAGAAAAAAACTCACTTGTCAGARATGTTGCTAAAATAATGGCTAGAAAAGTCTGAGGTAAGATCATTCTTATTTTCTGGGAATGTTGGAAATTTTATCAGCAGAGCACTTAGGAGCAGAGGGATGTTACTGGCAGAGCACTTMTCTATTTCTTCTGTAATGGACATGCCTATCTCTAGTCTTCTGCTCAGTGCACATTTCAAAACTAGTATCAACCATTCTAGAATTTTAATTTTACCCTGTATCCAATTTGAAAGAGATGCTACTGCAGTTTTTTTTYGGGTGTCTTCTGCCCCATCACCCACGGCATAGGCATTTTTAACATCAAGGAGAAGAATCCAAACAAAAAGAACTAGGAAAGAAATCAGGTCTTCAGACAGCACAGAGAGATGCATTGATGTCAGCCTTCCATTGAAATTATTGAAAAAATATTAACTTTAACTTTTTTTAGGTTTTTTTTTTTTTTTTTAGTATTATTAAAAAGAATTAACATCCTTTGTTTGGAGCAATTCTAAAGCCAAGGCACAATGTTGTACCATTATTCTCCACTTTTAAAACAGAAAGTTGCTACAGGAGAAAGGCTGGAAGACAGCACGACTGCCACAGGCAGGCCAGATGAGCTGACTTCAGAGACAGGAGCCCATATTCCAAAAATTCATAATACAGACTATGCAGGCAAGAAAGATATTAAAAAGAAATTCACCCCAGGCAATGTTTTCCAGCAGCAGACCTCTACCTCATAGGCCAGGATGAAAAACTCAGACAAATACTTCGGAAACTTTATACATAGCTTGGAAGCAACCAGATCCTAGTGCAGATAACAAAGCGATGGCCTGTRGCTCTGAACCTTTGCTAGCTCCCATGTTGACACAAAGCCTATCAGAAGACTTAGAGGACATGCAATAACAACAGATCTGGGTGCTCAAATTTACCTCTTCTTCCTCACTCTAGAACTGAGAAAAGGAAATCTTTTCTTTTGCCTTAAGTCGGGTAAATTTTAAGTAATGGGATTGATGCTCATGAGTCAGAAGAACACAAGAGGAAATCCTCTTTTAAAAGAAAAAGACTGTGTAAAGCTAAGTAATAGGAAAAAAAAATCAGCTTTGGGTATAGATCAAAAATAAGAAGGTACACCCTGGCAGTAAACTTAAAAAGAATTTTAATAGAAACCTTTTGCAACTTTAATTATCGCTACAAGGCATACATTATATTAGCCTTAGGTTATTGTGATGATGTTACACTTCAAAATGTAAACAAAGTGTCAAAGAAACAATGCCTGCTATTTTATTAGGTCATTTATAACTACACATATTAGGTAGAGGTCTATGCCATTCTGATCTGATTTTCTTTCCAGATCATTTAAAGAAAAAAGATACCAAAAACCTACACACAATACAAATATCCTCATACAGAAAAGAGAGAATTGTTCTCAACAGCATATTTACCCAATTTTAGACACCTACCACAGTCAATTACACTTATTCTATGGAGGCTGCCTGGGGGTCCCAGTCTCACCTAGCTCGCTGTCAAAAAGACGAACTGGAAACATGAATTCCTCATTGGCAGATGCACGGGCCATCGAGTCAAAGCCTCGTATTTATTTTCCCTTTTACATGCTTGATATAGGGGACAATCTGCCTAAAAACATACAAGAAATATAAGCACATACCAATAGCTTTACATACTATTCGTTCATGCCAGCACAGGCACATTAAGAGCAGYAGTGTGGATAAGCATGCAACAAGCTTGACAAGTTTCAGACCAGTTCTCGTAGCCTTATTTCATTTGAGGGTGGGGGAATGGGAGTCATCAAGAAAGGCTCATCGAAACAGAATCCGTGCCCAGGAAGAGATGAACAAGGATAACACTAATGCTGTTTAAAAACAGAGCTCCAGAATTAGAATGTCTTATTTTGACATGTGAAATTAATTSTGTTTAGAAATACTCCATTAAAAGCGATGCTGCAGATACAAGACACAGGCAAAATCCAACTGATCCTGTCTTCATGTTTGCATTTTTCTCTTTGATGCATGACAGCCTTGGAGATTCCAAATTCTTGTCCAAATTCAGGATAGAGGAGAATACAAGGAATCTTCAGCAGAAAGACAACACCATCCATCCTCATACCACTGCTGGACTAGAAAATTGCTTTCCGCCCCAAACTGGTGCTCAGCAAAATATTTTATTTTGCAGTTTGCAATCCAAGTCRCTTCCATTCTCCACTGCAACCTGAGCTCTGGATGACAGCATTGGGAGAACAATTATCTCAGCAGCTTTTAAAAACAATTATTACTTTGAAAGAGGAGTCAAAACAAACACCGACTGTGTTACCTATAAAAAATTCTGACAGAAAGCACAGCGATGGAGGTGGATTGCAGAAAAAGCAGTGGGAAAGAAGCTTTTCAATAATAAAACGAGTCATTACAGCCTGACAAAACACTTCCTTGTTATTCTGTAGAGCTTTCAGCTAGGGGCAGGGCGAGAGAAGAAAAGCCCATCTCTTAACTAGTCTTAAGTCTCAGGTACCTTATCCTAGGCCCTATAGAGCTCCGATTTTTTAATTTTAATTTTTATTTTTTTAAGTGCCATATTAACATGATAAGATCCTTTAAAATTTCTGTCCTTTGTTTTTCCATCTTGTTTGTCTTAAATTTATTTTGCTTTATTATGTTGTGCTTTTCATTACTATTGGAGACAAGAAAACATACTGAGTTCATGTTTTTTTTCGCCAAAGAATTTAGTGAGATGAAATGCATGAGTCAGGAGCGTATTGAACAAAATTGCCAGTGAAATGATAGATATCTACTGAAGAGCTAAAAGCAGATGGCCTTTGTTTCTATTSCAAACATAACAGCAGATAAAACTCTATTCTCTATTTGGATGATTAGCCTATAAAATCAGAACTATTTTAAAAGCTGTTTCATGTAGTAATTGGACAACATCAATCCAAAAGGGATTCTCAGCACAGCACCTGCCCAGATTGCACTGATGATTTCTTACTGTTTTATTGTCAGGTTTATACTGGTTTCACTCCCTCCGAATTGTGGGAGGGAGAAGACCCACATAAAGCAGGCTACAAATACTGTAACGGTCGCCAGAACACAAAAAGTTCAAAACAAACAAGAGAAACCAGCGACAATGTTTGTAATCACTTAAACAACCCTTGCTCTAGTCCTTTCCAGTTATTTTCCTGGGCAAAGGAAGAATACTTTTTTCAACAGGAGACATTCTTCTTCTGATAGAAGAACTATCAAGCATTTCTTTAATTTCTTGAAACTAGGAAGACTATTGAATTTTCATCAGAGTAAGTCTAAAGGACTTTGCTATATTTTCTTTTTTTCGTATATAAGAGTTGGTTCCTGATGTGTGGAGATTAAGACACACCATTACACCCAAAAAGTCAGAAAAACCATGAAGCTTTTGAGGGAAAGAAATGTACTTACATCCAATTAGAATAATAAGGAGTTACAGCATTCCAATTATATTTGTTTTCAGCAATTGCTGAATTAATATAATGGTACAGTAATAGTTCTTGAAGATTTATATGCCTAGGATGGGGAAGGAACATRCTGTTACTGTCCAGAAAGTTAACGATCTCAAAAAGCTGCAGCAGAATCTCTGGGGTGAACTAAGAGTACTAGTTTTATAGCTTCACAGATTAAAGTGAAATTGAGAACAGTGCATTCCCTGCTCCAAATAAACAGTAAGCAAGTAAAAATGCCAGCTCCATAAGAATTCTCAGATAGATAGTTTGAGGTAAGCAGGATTGGGGCTGCAGGCAGACACACACATCAACACTTAAGTAACTTCACTTCTGTATATGCTTCCACTTGAGTACATGAACTTTTTTACRCACATCAGCATTTGCAGTATGAGAGCCTCATGCTGTTCCTGTTCACCAGGGAGGCAGACAAAAGTTGTGCAAGGAGATAAGTCTGACAAGACTCATTTTGCAACAATCATCTTGAAGAAATTTGAAAGCACCCTTGTTATTTTAATTTCCCAAATGATAACACAATTAATAATCAAACTAATTGCAAAACAATTTATGTACATATTCCTTGATAGACACTATCAAAACAAGTTGAAATTCTTATTCCAAACTTCATTTATGCACTTGACCAGAAGCATCCAAATCACTTCTATTGTGCAAAAGTCACTGAARCTATTAATTGCTCTCGTGCCCAATATATTCAGCTACTTTACAGAAATTCTCTCTTTAAACAACTGAATATGTATAGAGAAGCTATGCAATTGGCACTGACCAGTGACATCTTYGGAAACACTTTTTTGAAAATACAGTATGAGTAATTAAACTCTTAAGCTAATGCGACTGATTCATCTATTACCATCACTTGCTGTCTTAAGTACTGTTCATAACAAAAAAGGCTCATATATCTACATTACAGTTACAGTATAATTATTCTTCACTACATGTTAAACTCTGGCAATATGAATGAGAGGTTACCACAGACATGACATGCATAACTAAAAGATGATTGCATTGCAGTTGTCACCCTTATCACAAAATGTTTTTTTCCCAGGGAAATTAATAGCCTTGTTCAAAATTTGATAATGCTGCTTATACTAGCAATTCTATTGACATATGTGAATTGAAACAAGAGCTGAAATCCATTGCTTAGGTAGTCAAAAATATTAAACTGTACAGCAGTGTAATATTGCTTATGCACAGAGTATTAAGCACTTTACATATGGATGGAGCTGAAAAGGCAGATACTAGTCCARCAACTCTATATGTAACTTAGGTTTCTATTTTTTTTCTAATTAGAGAATTCTTCAAAATTGAAGTAATTAACAGACTGTTCCCAAAATCCCATGAGCTAGACTGTTCAGATGTGCACGTTTCCTTGTTTTTTGACTTGGGTAAATTCAACACAGATGCAAGATAAACGACTACTTTACACCACTTTTTCAATCAGCTTGAAGAAGTGGTATGGTAATTAAAATGGCTGTTTATGTTTATGTCAGTTAAAACTCACCTAGGACCAATGCTCAGAATCCTAAGAGCTCCCCAAGTCCTCTGCATTAACCACTTAAAGTWAGCTCTTATATACTGACTGTTCCACTAATTTATTATTTGGGCCAAGTGGCACTTATTCTGCACTTAGCTGCATGTCTGTCTGTGTTGACACAGGATCTGCTCAATATGTGACAAATTTTAACTCCCCTAAGAGAACTGATGATAAAGAGGGGAACAACTGAGAACTACAAAACWCAAGATATCTATAGCTAAAGAATATAGATATTCTTCATCCATACAATAGCACAATTGGCTGACCATGAAGGACTTCAGCATGGCCGTAAGGAGACAACCTGTCTTCCTGACCCTGCAGTTATACAGCTGTAAATGAAGTAAAAACAGTTACTGGGGTCTGCCTAAAGAACCTGACAGACCCTGCAGGAATGCTGCATTTCACCATCACAGCACAGTGAAGCTTATGCAGGTCTATCAACATGAGATGCAAGAGGATCAATCTGGAGAGCTCATTTAGCAGAGGATAGCAATAGGAGAACATCCATGGATTCAGAGGTGAGCATTCTGTAAGAGGCACTCACTGAAGTCCTTCCTTTCTCTCCTGGATTCCTGTTTACTCTCAGGTGCCTTATCTAAGCTCTATGCTGCTGCAAGCCCTGTCCCAGCTTACAAGTTATGGTAGGGTTGCAGGTTTTAATTTATGAGCAATATTTCTCAGTCACTAGAGGATTTATTCTATCCTATAGTTTTCATAACACCATATTTCGAGGCCAAAGACAGGATACAAGCATGCTTTGAAGCCATAAAATGTCTGTTCTGATGTTTTACTCACTGACAGTGCTCATTCTATGAGACTGTGTAATTTAAAGTTAATTACAGAAATATCAGTTTAGTTCCCTGTCTAGAAGGGACCAGAATTTCCTGGAAGAAAATACTAAAATCACAAAAGTCAGAATAAAGTCTTCTGTATAGTTTATTTCTCCTAAGGCACAAACACTATAATATTATGCAGATCATGCAGTTCAGATTTGCAAGAGCCTTGCAAGAGCCTTGCAAGAGCCTTGCAAGAGCCTTGCAAGAGCCTTGCAAGAGCCTTGCAAGAGCCTTGCAAGAGCCTTGCAAG
>NW_020454995.1:0-1277 GCF_003342845.1 Nothoprocta perdicaria
GAGTGATGTTGGCTTTCTTCCAGTCCTTCCAGTCTTCATTCAGCCCCAGCTCTGCCCGTGCAGCCGGCAGCAGGGGCAGCACCTGGGCGCTGCAGTCCAGGATGGAGTTGGGCAGCACGGAACAAGTCCCATTAATGAGAAWGTTTTGAGGTGCTACAGGAGAAATTAACCCACACATGGCTAAGCACTGGCATTACCAGCTTCAGGAATGCTTTATGTTTGGCTGTTCACCACACACAGGAAAAAACAGCAACAGGGACCATACTGACCCATAGTGCAGCCACTGGATTTATGCTAASCATTTCAGCACAAGATCCCACTGAAAGCATCAGGTTCACCTGGTCCTGCTCAGCCTGCTGTGGGAGTTTTTTTTCTYCAAGAGCATCAAGCTTCTCCATGCTCTCCAGAAGCATGGCAAGCTACCTTTGAAATACMGAGAACACTGCCTTTGCAGTTCAGGGTCATCCTTTAATTTTGCCCATTGYAGTCAAAGCTTTTTCTGAAATCTGATACCAGCTTACAGGTTCTTTGCCACAAAATGCCCTCATGCACCTGTGCGTTAAGGCAACTGCAGCTAGTGAACTGGGAAGCCCACCTGGTGGAAACTTTTCTCACTCTTTTGGCCATTCAATTTTCCCATCATCTCCTTTGAGTCTCCAGAGGTTGTCTTCGCGTGAAGAAGACAACTGAACTGTGTGAACTGAAACAGGCTGCCTGGATAGACTGTGGAGTCTCTATCCTGGGAGACGTTCTCCAAATGGTGAGAATCCAAAGATCCAATCCAAAAACCACCTCCMAGAGGTCTTTCCAACTTCAATGRTCCTCTGGTTCTTASCATGCATTGGGATTTCTTGCATCAGTAGCAGGCAGGCTGTATCCAGTGAGCAGTGCTAGCAGAACAATGGTGCATTGTTGCTTTGCCACTTTACCGTGTTACTGCCCCACTGCCAGCAGGCCAGCTTGCGGCCCACTTATAGCCCTTGGTCTGCCCATGACTTGCAGATTTCAAGGTAAAGGTTGACCCAGTCCTTGACAACGGCTTCCCCTGAGCTTGACCCTTCTGCAGCATCCAAAAGGGAAAAGGAGCAATCACAAGCATGCTCTGCTAGTGCTGCTGATCATGCTCACTCCATGCTGCCCCACTCCTTGGAGCACTTCTGCAACACAAACCAGGAGGAATTAGCAAGGGAAGGGTGAAGAAACTGGAGAGAGGGCATGGAGAGSTCTGACTTACWGGAGTGACCTCTTTGCCCTGGTCTTGGCAGCCACGGCTGTTG
>NW_020454996.1:0-1253 GCF_003342845.1 Nothoprocta perdicaria
GCGGCCGCCGCGCGCCCCGCGCGCCCCTCACCATGACGGTGCAGTCCTCCGAGCCGCTGGCGATGACGTGGTCGTTGTGGGGGCACCAGTCGATGTCGAGGACGGGGCCCGTGTGCCCGCACACCGTGGGGTAGGACTTGTCGATGCGCCCCGTCTGGGGGACAGAGCGGCGCGTGGAGGCAGCGCCCCAAGCGCGGGCGGCCGCCCTCGCCGGTGTCACGAGCGGCGCCGTGCTCAGCGGCCGGTACCTTGTGCAGGGGCAGCACGAGGAAGGCGCCGCCGCCGCTCGCCTCCACGATGATGGCCACGAAGGCCGGGTTGACGGCGCAGAAGGTGCTGTCCCAGGTGACGCGCGACACGCGGATGTCATCGTAGCACTGCTCCGTCTTCACGGGCTGCCCGAACACGTGCCGGAACTTGCTCTGCCGCACCACCTTGCGGAACGACATGGCCGGGGCTGCGCCCCCCGGCGCCCCGTCAGCCGCGGCGGGGCACGGCGGGGCTCTGCCCCACGGCGGGGCACGGGCGGCCGCTCCCCGCGCGGGCGGGAGCCGCGCTGCGCCCGCTGCGCAAACAAACCCCTCCCTGCGCGGCCGCACTGCGGGACAGGGCAGGGAGCGGGGACACGGCAGGGAGCGGGGACACGGCAGGGACCCGGGGGACACGGCAGGGACCTGGGGACACGGCAGGGACCTGGGGACACGGCAGGGACCCGGGGACACGACAGGGACCCGGGGACACGACAGGGACTCCTGGGCACAGGGCAGGGACCCGGGGGACACGACAGGGACCCGGGGGACACGACAGGGACCCGGGGGACACGACAGGGACCCGGGGGCAGGGACTGGGGGACACGACAGGGACCCAGGGACACGGCAGGGACCCGGGGGACAGGGCAGGGACCCGGGGGACAGGGCAGGGACCCGGGGACACGGCAGGGACCCGGGGGACACGGCAGGGACCTCAGGGCAGGGACTGGGGGACACGACAGGGACCCAGGGACACGACAGGGACCCGGGGGACAGGGCAGGGACCCGGGGGACACGGCAGGCAGTGGGGATGCCGCGCGGGGACACGACAGGGACTCCTGGGCACAGGGCAGGGCCTGGGGGACACGACAGGGACTTGGGGACAGGGAGCCAGGGACATAACAGGGATCCGGGGATAGGGGAGGGACTGCGGAACAGGGTAGGGAGTGGGGACGTCGCAGAGACCCAGGGACAGGGCAGGGACCAGGGCAGGGACTGGGGGAC
>NW_020454997.1:0-1278 GCF_003342845.1 Nothoprocta perdicaria
GACATGACACGCCAAGGACACGGTACTGCCCCCGGCTGCGCGACGAGGAGCTCGCCTTCCTGCCCTGACACGGCATGACACGCCACGACACGCCAAGGACACGGCATCGACACGGCATCGACACGGCATCAACACGCCAAGGGACATGACACGACATCGACACCCTGCTGCCCCCGGCTGCGCCACGAGGAGCTCGCCTTCCTGCCCTGACACGCCACGACACGCCAACGACACGCCAAGGACACGGGGAGAGGGTGCGAGGACACGGGGAGGACACAACTGACATGTGTTGATATGGGGCATTGACACCCATTGACTCCCATTGACTCCCATTGACTCCCATTGACACCCATTGACACCCGTTGACACCCACTGATGCTTCTTGACATGTGTTGACACCCATTGACTCCCATTGACTCCCATTGACACCCATTGACACCCATTGACACCCGTTGACACCCGTTGACACCCATTGACACCCATTGACACCTGTTGACACCCATTGACACCCGTTGACACCCATTGACTCCCACTGACACCCATTGACACCCATTGACACCCGTTGACACCCATTGACACCCACTGATGCTTCTTGACATGTGTTGACACCCGTTGACACCCGTTGACACCCATTGACACCCATTGACACCCATTGACACCCGTTGGCCCCCACTGATGCTTCTTGACATGCTGACACCCATTGACATGGGTTGGCACTTGTTGACACCACTGACACCCATTGGCACCCATTGGCACCCAGGGACACCCATTGACACCCGTTGACTCCCATTGACTCCCATTGACACCCATTGACACCCGTTGACACCCATTGATGCTTCTTGGCACGTGCTGACACCCATTGACGCGGGTTGATGCTTGTTGACACCCATTGGCACCCATTGACACCCACTGGCACCTGTTGGCTCCCATTGACACCGGTTGACACCCAATGACGCTTCTAGACACACGGGGACACCCATTGACGCACACTGACACCCATTGACACTTGTTGACACCCATTGACACTTGTTGATTCCCGTTGATGCTTGTTGTCCCCTGCTGATACCCATTGACACCCATTGACCCCCATTGACCCCCACTGACTCCCCTTGACACCCACTGACTCCCGTTGACCCCCATTGACTCCCGTTGACCCCCACTGACCCCCATTGACCCTCATTGACACCCACTGACCCGCATTGACCCCCATTGACTCCCGTTGACGCGTGTTGGCCCGTATTGATCCATATTGAGCCTTATCAATGCATGTTGATTCGT
>NW_020454998.1:0-1281 GCF_003342845.1 Nothoprocta perdicaria
AGCGCCGCTGTCCCCGCAGGTGACGCACAAGGACGCCCTCGACGTCTACATCGAGCACCGGCTGCTGCTGGAGCAGCGGGGCCGCGAGGCCGGCGCCCCCCGCGCGCCCCACAACCAGTACCCGCCGGAGCTGCTGCGGCGCTTGTGGGTCGGGGGGGACCCCCGTCTCTACATCCTCTTCTGTGTCACCTGTGTCCCGTTCTGTCCCTTTGTCACCTGTGTCCCCATTTATGTCCCCTTGTATGTCAACTGTATCCYCACTTGTCACCCGCATCCTCTTTTACGTCACCTACGTCCCTTCTATGTTGTCTGTGTCCTCTTCTGCATCCTCTCCATGTCACCTCCGTCCTTTTCTGTCCCTCTCTGTCACTTGTGTCCCTCTTTATGTTCCTTTCTATACCATCCATGTCCCCATCTGTCACCCACATCCTCGTCTACGTCAGCTGCGTCCCTTCTGCGTTGTCCGTGTCCTCCTCTGCRTCTTCTCCACGTCACCCACCTCCTCTTCTGTCTCTTGCTGTCACCTGGGTCCCTGTCTACATCTGCTTTGTCATCTACGTCCCTTTGTCACTTGTGTCCCCGTCTGCATCCCCTTCTACATCGTCTATGTCCCTCTCTGTCACCCATGTTCTCCTCTGTCCCCTACGTCCTTTCTACGTTGTCCATGTCCTCCTCCGCACCCTTTCTGTTTCACCTACGTCCTTTTCTGTCCCTGTCACCTGTGTCCGCCTCTGCATTCCCTGTTATGTCACCTACGTCCCCCTTTGTCACTCGTGTCCTCCACGACGTCACCTGCGTTCCTTCTACATTGTCTGTGTTCACGTCCTGCATCCTCTCTGTGTCACCAATGTCCTTTTCTGTCCCTGTCTGTCACCTGTGTCCCAATCTATGTTCCTTTCTRTATCACTTATGTCCCCCTTTGTCACCCACGTCCTTTTTTACGTCCCTTACACCTTGTCCGTGTCCTCCTCCGCATCCCCTGCGCGTCGCCACCGTCCCCTCGTGTCACCAAGGCGCTCGGTGGCCGCCGTGCCCCCCTCACGGCCCGCGTCCCCGTCCGCAGCGAGCTGTACTTCAAGGCGCCGGCGGCGGCCAAGCCGCGCGTCATCCGCGACGTGCGGGCCGACTGCATCGGCAAGCTGGTCACCGTGCGCGGCGTCGTCACCCGCGTCACCGACGTCAAGCCCATGCTCGTGGTGGCCACCTACAGCTGCGACCAGTGCGGCGCCGAGACCTACCAGCCCGTGAGCGCCCGCGGGGACGCTGGCTGGGGGGGGACAC
>NW_020454999.1:0-1272 GCF_003342845.1 Nothoprocta perdicaria
GGGTGTCCCCGCGCCCCCCCACGGGGTGTCCCCGTGTCCCCCCGCGGGTGCGCCGGCCCCTGGGGACACCCAAGGGCTCTTCCCGCGGCGCGGCAGCCCCGAGGAGGCCGGCCGCTACCTGGAGACCTACAAGGCCTACGAGCAGAAGCCGGCCGAGCTCCTCATGGAGAAGGTGGAGCGGGATTTCCTCTCCCGGGTAAGCGCGCCGCGGCTCCCGCTTCCGGAGCGGCCGGAGGGGACCCGAGCGCCGCCGTCCCCCAGGTCACCGACTGCTTGACCAGCGTCAAGTCGGTCAACAAGACGGACACGAGCAGCCTCCTGGCCACCTTCGGCGTGAGTCGGCCCGCTTTCCGGAGCGGGATTTGTTCCCAAAAAAAACATTCCCCAATATTCGCGACCGTTATCCCGCATCCGCCTCTCTCCGCAGTCCCTGGCTGCCATGGCCAGAGCCTCCAAGGAGGATCTGTCCCTGTGTCCCGGCGTGGGGCCGCAGAAGGTGAGTGGCGCCGGGAAGCAGGGAGCAGCATTCCCGCTTTTCCCTCAGCATTCCCTTTTTTTCCTGGATATTTTTCCTGGATATTTTTCCGGGATATTTTTCCTGGATATTTTTCCTGGATATTTTTCCCGGATATTTTTCCCTTCCATTTTTGGTTCTTTCCAGGCCAAGAGGCTCTTCGACGTCCTGCACGAGCCCTTCCGGAAGGCGCCCAAGTGACGGGAGCTGCCGGGCGCCGGTGAATCCCGCTTTTATTTTCATAATAAACGGCATCAAACAGAGGCGCGGTCGCAGATTCCCGGGAATTCCCAGCCGCCGCATCCAGCAACGCGGAAAAACGCCGGCGTGGGCAGCGCTTCCCGCTCCGTAACACATCCCAAGGAGCTGGATCCTGCCGGGACGGAGCCGGATCGCGCGGGATCACGCCGGGATCTCCTCCGCGGCGGGAGGCAGCCCCGTTCCCGGCGGCAGCTCCGTCTGCTCCCGCTTCCGCTTGTGCTTCTTCCTCTTCCTCGGCGCCTCCTCAGTGTCCGTGGGAGCCGGTGGGGATGGGGCGGGGGGGCCGCATTCCCAATCCGCACGCGGCTCCGGCTGGGAATGGTGCGGGGGGGTGCGCACGGCCGGCACCTCCGGCTCCTTCTCCCGCTCCTTCCTCCTCTTCTTCCTCCGGCCTTTGGGCTCCGGCGGAGCGCCGGGATGGTCGGGAGCGGCGCCGGGAACGCCGGGATCGCAGCGGATGGCGAGGGCGCCGCGCAGCGGGGGGGCGCACACCAGCG
>NW_020455000.1:0-1277 GCF_003342845.1 Nothoprocta perdicaria
CCCGCCCCGGCGCCCGCGCTCGTCAGCTCGGCCGACCTGCTGAAGCTGCGCGCGCTGAGCGAGGGGCCGCCGCGCGAGCTCAAGATCCGCCTCGTGAAGGTGGAGAGCGGCGCCCGCGAGACCTTCGTGGCCTCCGAGGTGGAGGAGCCGCGGCTGCCGCTGGCCGAGCTCACCATCAGCCACAGCGCCGCCGACGTCGTGCGCGCCAGCAAGTGAGCGCCGCGCGCGGGCACCCTTGGGTGCTGCCGGGCACCACAGGGGGCTGCGGGCACCCATGGGGGCTGCCCAACAGCATTGAGGGGTGTGGACACGCACTGGGGCTGCTGGACACTGCGGGGGGCCGTGGGCACCCTTGGGTGCTGCCGGGCACCGCGGGGGGCTGTGGGCACCCTTGGGTGCTGCCGGGCACCACGGGGGGCTGTGGGCACCCTTGGGTGCTGCCGGGCACTGCAGGGGGCTGCGGGCACCCATGGGGGCTGCCCAACACCATTGGGAGGTGTGGACACGCACTGGGGCTGCCAGACACTGCGGGGGGCTGTGGGCACCCTTGGGTGCTGCCAGGCACCGCGGGGGGCTGTGGGCACCCTTGGGTGCTGCCAGGCACCTCGGGGCACCTGGGGGTGCCTAGGGGCATCTCTGGGGACCTGGGAGATCCTGGGGGCACCCAACGTCATGTGCGCCGGCAAGTGAGCGCTGTGCGCGGGCACCTGCTGGGCACCTGGGGGCACCCTTGGGTGCTGCTGGACACCATGGGGGGCTGCGGACACCCATGGGCGCTGTCGGGCACTGCAGGGAGCTGTGGGTGCCCATGGGGGCTGCCCAACACCGCAGGGGGCTGTGGGCACCCATGGGTGCTGTCCAACACCTCAGGGGGCTGCAGGCGCCCGCGGGGTCTGCCAGACACCGTGGGGTGCCTGGGGGTGCCTAGCGCCATCTCTGGGGACCTGGGGGCTCCTAGGGACACCTGGGGTCACTTGTGGGGATGGGGGGGCACCTGGGGGCGCCGGGGGGCTCCCGTGAGTGTGGGGAAGAGGCCCTGTCCCCAGAGGCCACAGCGGCCCCTGCTCCGTGGTGGTCACGCGGTGTCCCCCGCGAGCGCAGTGGCACTGTCCCCACCGTCTCTCCTGTCCCTGTGAGCTGTGCTGCTGTCCCCTCTGTCCTCACTGTCCCCCCATCCGCGTTGTCCCTGCTGTCCCCCATCACACTGTCCCCACTGTCCCCATCCCACTGTCCCTGCTGCCCCCCTGTCCCCACTGTCCCCCATCCTCACTGTCCCC
>NW_020455001.1:0-1330 GCF_003342845.1 Nothoprocta perdicaria
CCCCGTGTGACCGTGTCCCCTGTCCCCGCAGTACCTCAAGAAGCTGCACACGCAGGAGCGCGCTGTCGAGGAGGTCAAGCTGGCCCCGTGTCCCCATGTCCCCGTGTCCCTGTGTCCCCGTGTCCCCGTGTGACCGTGTCCCCTGTCCCCGCAGTACCTCAAGAAGCTGCACACGCAGGAGCGCGCTGTCGAGGAGGTCAAGCTGGCCCCGTGTCCCATGTCCCTGTGTCCCCCTGTCCCCGTGTCCCCGTGTCCCCGTGTCCCTGTGTCCCCGTGTGACCGTGTCCCCTGTCCCCGCAGTACCTCAAGAAGCTGCACACGCAGGAGCGCGCTGTCGAGGAGGTCAAGCTGGCCATCAAGCCCTACTACCAGCGCAAGGACATCACCAAGGACGAGTACAAGGACATCCTGCGCAAGGCCGTGCACAAGGTGCCGGGGGGGTCCCTTTGGGGGGCGGGGGGTCCCCGTGCCCGGGGCCGCGCCCCCATGAGCCCTGTCCCCAGATCTGCCACAGCCGCAGCGGGGAGATCAACCCGGTGAAGGTGGCGCGGCTGGTGGGCGCCTACGTGCAGCGCTACAAGTACTTCCGCAAGCGGGGGCGCCGGCCCCCCCCGCCCCACGAGCCCCCCGCCCCCCCGGAGGCGCCTGCGGGGGGGGCCGCACCCGACAAGGGCCCCCTCCCCCTGCCGCCCCTCTGAGACCCCCCCCCGAACGACAGACTGGGCTGGACTGTGTAAATAACGCGCTGGAGATGGGGGGACCCCCCCGCCCCCCAACTCTGCTCCACCCCGCGGGGTTTTTTTTTATGGGGGGGGGATTGGGGACACCCCCTCCATGCCCCCCCCGTCACTTTTGGTTTTATTTAGCATGGAGGTTTTGCAGCCCCCCCAAAACCCTGTACCGCCCCCCCATAAACTGCTTTTAGCCACGTGGCCGCGTCTTTGCTTTGCTGGGGGTCCTGGACGCCTGGGCCCCTCGGGGACACAGGTGACACTGGCGCCTGGCAGCAGAGTCTTTATTGGGGAGGGTGCCCCCCCAGGCACTTCGGGGGGGGGCCCTCATGTTTGGGAGGGGTCTCCTGTGTCATGGGGGGCTCCCAATTGGGGAGGGGGGGGCGCTGCGAGGAGCGGACCTCCCAGTGCGGCGGGGGGGGGTCCCTAGTGCGGGGGGGGTTGCCCCCCCCATGGGGGCTCCCTGAGGATTCAAGGGGCCCCTAGTGCGATGGGGGGGCCCAGTACTGGGCAGTGGTGCTGAGGGGGTGCCCCCCACCTTGGGGGGTCCCTAGTGCTTTGGGGGGGTCCCACAGGAAAGTTTGGGGGGCACAAGGCCC
>NW_020455002.1:0-1329 GCF_003342845.1 Nothoprocta perdicaria
CTTTGACAACCTTGAAACGGACTCCAGGAATGTCACCCACAGCGTGACCCTTGCGACCAAAACCAGCCACCAGGACTTCATCGTTTTCCTGGAATTATCAAGTCATTCAAAAAAAAAAAAAAAAAGTTGTATTTAATTCAAATAACAGCTCAAGTTTAGGACTACATTAAAGTGCTGCTTTCATAAGTTTACATGCCCATGTACAACTGAGGCATTTGCCGAAGAAGTTGGCTTGAAAATTCAAGCTCAGTGATTTCACTGTCCTCCTTGCTAAGCGGGAAATCAGCTTTCATCTGAGTGCGGCTCGTCCCTCCCCCCCGAGGGCGTAGGGCCAAAAACATAACTACTGAGCACCCTTACACTGGAGCAGTTACTAGTGCTGATTGTAGATGCAAGCCGCTCACCTCAATGAAGTTCAGGCAACCATCGTTGGGCACAAAAGCTGTTATTTTTTTGCCGTTCTTAATCAGCTGGACTCGGACACATTTCCTGATTGCAGAATTGGGCTGCTTAGCTTCTACGCCGCTGAAATTACAAAGGAATTGCTTTAAAATCATTAATATACTGTTTTACAAAGCAGTAAGAAACTTGGAGAGGCTCATTTGACATAGCATTAAAACCCGAGCACCACTCTCTCTACTGCTGAATGTCAGAATGGTTCCTAATGTGCCCTCTCCCCACTGAAACTCTCCCAAACAATTCTCCAGATTCTCCCAGACAACTCCTGGCTCTAGCTTGGGAGTCAAAAGCCTCAGCTTGGGAGTCCAAAGTGCCTGCACTAGGTGCCCCTTGGCAGGGAGAGTTTCCTTGGCTGTTCCCTGCCAGCGGGTCTCGGTGTCAGGAGTTTCCCCGGGCGGTTTATTACTCTGCGAACGCTGCCTGCACGCACTGGTCACCTCAGCCTCCACTCACGCTCGCAATAAAAAGGCTGAGGATGGAAGCTTGAACCATTTTGGATTTCTGGCATTATCTAGGGTAGGTGCATAGCAGTAAAATAAATACTTCTGTGGGGAGGCTGCCACCCATCCAGTGGCAGCTGCGTAAAAATTTTTTTCCCTCTGGAGAACTGCAGCACCGGCACATAACTATTCTGCATTTAAAACATCTCAGCCCACTTGGGAGGTAAGTCCACCAGCCTGCTCCGGTATCCCACTGTTTATCTCAGAATTCCCGATCTGCTCCCACTGATGCCGTCGGCGGGGCGGGCGGCACTTACACCTTCTCGAGGACGATACCCTTGGCGTGCGAGGCGCCGCCGAACGGGTTGGCCTTGAGCGCCGTGCCCAGGTGCGCCTTCTTGTACTGCTTGTCGTGCCACTTCTGGTCGCG
>NW_020455003.1:0-1326 GCF_003342845.1 Nothoprocta perdicaria
AAAAAAGGAAAGGAAAAAGAAGAAAAAGTGATAGAAAATTTGGAATATGTACAGTATATGAATCCTGAGACCAGCACAGTGTCGCTGAACAAAGCAGACATACAGCTTCACTTCCAAAGTCTTTAGTTCTGAATCCCTATTTCAAAAGAGGCTTAAGTGGCATTCTCCATTAGAGCAGCATTATTCAAGTCTTGGTCAGACTTCCTCAGTAGAAAATATTAGGTTATTTAGATTAGAAGTAGTAGTAGGAGAGATTTGCAAAAGATTTGCAAAATAATAAGTGATAAACATAAAGGTAGGACTGAATGATTTTATGATTAATGGAAAAACTAATATAACAAGAGAATGAAACAAAAAAAGAATCCATTTGAAGGAATATCCTGTCAGCCTCAGTTCAGAGTTACCAGTGACTCAGAACATAAATTGATGCAATGCTTTTACCTGACCTGTGCTCAGTTTTACTGAGAAAGCATATTTTGAATTGTGAAAAAAGTGTATAGAGACATAAAACATACGGAAAAACAAAATCACAGACAGAAATTTAAGGGGTGAGACAACATTTAGCTGCTCAAGTATTTGATAGGAAATATATTGACACAAAGAGATGTAAACTCCTCAAAAGAGCGGAGGATCAAGTGAGGGTAAAAGTCAGCAAAAGAAGAACCAGCCTATTCTGAGAAGCAATGGAGACTGGTATTTCCCCAGCTGAATGTGAACTACTTGGAATATAAATATTTGACCAAGAAATAGGTAGTATCTGTTGTCTTATGTGCAGTGACCAAAAATAATTGCCTTTATTCTGCTTGCAGTATCATTTTACACACGGCAAAACAAGCCAGGACAAAAGTGCTAAAAGTGAGGGGAGAGGCTCATGCAGAAAATAGAGATCAATATATGTAACTCTTTATATAACAAAAGAATTATGCCAAAAATTGAACAAGAATCAAATGTAAGTATTTGAGGATGTTTATTTTGCTGTGTAGATACATAAGAAAAACTCTGAAAATAATGGGATTTAAATTAATAATTAATTTGGAAGATAAAAAGAAAAAAATAATTTGGGAATAATTAACTTGGAAGATAATTGCTTATTAGTAGAAATTATTAGAGAATTTCTTGCATTTTTTCCTGGCATGTTTGCTAATAGCTACTTCAGAAGACAGGCTTTTTGCTTGCCTAGATCAGTATTCTCTTATGGTACTAACCATATTTTTTGACAGGGTCATTTTTGCCTCTACCGAGATTTTTCTTTCTAGTATGAAGAAACGTATAATTATACATCTATCTGAGTGCTTTCTTTGTGAGTGCCTGAAAGGACGCAGTGAC
>NW_020455004.1:0-1233 GCF_003342845.1 Nothoprocta perdicaria
ACACAAGGACACCATGGACATGATGATGCCATGGCCATGAGGACACCATGGACACGAGAACACCAAGGGCACGAGGACACCATGGACATGACGAAACCATGGACATGAGGACCTCATGGACACGAGGACACTGTGGGCATGGGATCAGCATGGGCACAAGGACAGCATGTACCCAAGGACACCATGGACAAGAGGACACCACGGACATGAGGACATCATGGACCCAAAGACACCGTGGGCACAAGGACACCATGGGCATGAGGACACCATGAGGACACCATGGACACGAGGACATCATGGGAGTGAGGACACCATGGGCACAAAGACACCAGGGACCAAAGGACACCATGGGTATGAAGACACCACGGGCATGAAGACACCATGGGCACGAGGACAGTTTGGGCATGAGGACGCCGTGGCCACGAGGACACCATGAGCACAAAGACACCACGGCCACAAGGACATCACGGACATTAGGACACCATGGCCACAACGACACCCTGGACACGAGGCCACCACGGGCACGCGATCAGCTGTGGGCTCAACACAGACATGGGCRCAGGGACACCAGGGCCCCGAGGGCAACACGGGGTCCCCACAACCATGGGGACAGCACCATGGCCACACGCCTAGAGGGCTGTCACCAGCATGGACATGTGAGATGACCACGTCCACCACCAGCATGAGAGCTGAGATGGCCCAGGCCCCACAGCGACCACCACCCAGGGCCCCTTCCACCCCACAACCACGTCAGCGTGCCCCACCACGGTTCCCCGTCCCCGTCCCCGTCCCCAGGGCGCACCGGGGATGGGGTGGCCGCCGAAGGTGATGTTGACGTCGTAGTCGCCCGCCGTGAAGGGGATGTACTCCACGGTGCAGCTGCCGTCCTTGTTGTCCTTGCAGGACATCTTGGCCTCCGAGGGGCCCTCGATGGCCAGGCCCAGCCCGCCGGTGCCCGCGCCCCTGGGGACACGGGGCGCCGTGAGGGGGCCGGTCCCACCAACAGGTCCCCAAGGGCGGGCGGAGGTGGCTGTGGTTGGGTGAGGAGGTGGCAGGGGACAGGGTGGCACTGGGACCCAGCAGTGGATGGGGGTACCACAGTGGCTGGGGGACAGTGGGGCCACCTGGGTGGCAGGTCCATGGTGGGGTGTCACCTCCATGGGGGGGACAGGGGTGTCATGTATACAGCAGGGTCCCATGTGCGCGGTGGGGGACAGGGCACCTCATGCATAG
>NW_020455005.1:0-64586 GCF_003342845.1 Nothoprocta perdicaria
AAATGCACTTGAAAGCAAACCATTTCACTAGGGTGCCGGTACCACAGCAGAAAGCACAGCCCTGATTCGCTCCTGACCCGGCCTACACCGCAGCTCTTCAGTGCCTGCACAGGATCTTGCAGAGCCATTTCTCCCCCTTGCCCTGCAGCACTACTGCACCCTGGCCTGCCAAGTGCCTTGCCCTGTTCCAGGATAACACAGCCGGAATACGTGAGGTCTGGGCTGCCGAGAAAAAAACATTTGTTGTGGCTTTGAAGAAGACGTATTCCACCTCAGTTTGCCTGATTTGTCGTTAACATCTCCTGTGTCTAAATTAAGCAGGACACAGAGCATCAGGTGCTGGCAGTGGTGCAGCTGAATGCCTGTCAGAGCTCAGCCTCATTCCCCTGCACACCTCCCACTTGCTCTTGGTTGCACCCGTTGCCCACCAAAACACAGCAAGCCATCCCAAGACAGATTAATAACATCACTGTGCACTAACTATTAAGTGATGGGTGCAAACGCCAATGAAAGTAGAGAGCCAAGTGTTTTAGTGCATCTCCAGGGCACTGACCTGTTTGCCCATTTCCCCTGTTCTCAAAGATCCTTCAGCCTGGTACCCAACTCTGTGATGAAGCCTGTTTAGCACCAGTGAAGTTTCCCACATTCAGACTGACAACGTTCTGGGCTGAGATGAGGGAATCAAAGTTAAAATCCAACCCATCTGCATCCATGAGTTCACTGCGGATAATGGACTCCATGTCACACTCCAAGCTCCCATTGAAAATATCCAGGTCCAAGTCACTTGGGAACTTCTCGTGCCCCATGACCGGGAGGTTCACGCTAGAGGAATACAAAGGGGAGCCTGAGAGCGGGTCAGAAAGTGTTTGCATAGACTGATTGACAGGTGACTGCTGATGTTTGGTGGATCCCAAGCTGCTGGAGTCATTTAAGCCAATGTTACTGATGGAATTGGACAAGGCACGGCTGCCACTAAGAGAGGAGTTGTGAGACTGGTGCTGGTGATGGGGCAGGCTGGGGTTGACCAGCCCGCCCTGGCCGGACTGCGCGGCGAACGACATCATGGGGTCGTTACGGAGCATGATGTTCCTGCGGGAATTCTGGGCGGACACAGCTGTGCTGGCTTGTGACATGAGCGGGTCAGACTGTGTCATCATGACGTCGCTGTGACTAAGTGCATCGGAGGCGAGCAGATCCTGCAGCGTCTGGTTGTTATAATGAGAAATGGAAGAGAAGGTGGCCTGCTTGTTCTCCTGGATGGTCTGCATGGGCGACTGGCGCAGGGAGTTCAGGGAGGACGGCCCAAACACGGCGTTGTTGAAACTACTTGACGGAGAACCCAGCCCCGAACCTTTGGAACCATACGGAAAACTGGAGCTTCTCTGCATCATCCCTCCCGGGGGCGACTGCTGGGAGGCAGGGAGTGTTATATTGTCCAAGAGATCGTCCATGAGGTTATCCGTGAGCCCGTCGTTCAGATTCATTGTCCCGGCCATATCAGTCAACCTCGGCAGCTCCACAGTACATGGCTTGTTTACTGAGGGGGACAAGCTCGAGGGACTGCTGTAGAGCATGGGAGAGAGCGGAGCGTCGTCGTCTTGAACGTCGTCTAGCTCGGCGCTCGCCAGAATCGGCGACAAGCGGCCGCTTATCGTGCTGGCGTTGGAATTGGTGCGGGAGCGGAAATCTGTCCATGCATCCAGCTCATCGCTGCTGCGGGAAGTGGGACTCCCCGGCCACTTGGAGAGCTGGGAAGGGCTGTCCTCACTCGCCTCCTGGGCCGTCTGCAGGGCTGCCTTTTTCTTGGCCGCCCGCCCTCTGCTCTTCGTGTACTTGTTGCTGTTGTCCATGGACACAGCCCGTCTCCGTGGTGCCTTCCCACCTTTCCCGCCATCGGGGTTGATCATCCACCACGAGCTTTTCCCGGTGCCTTCGTTCTGCACACGGATGAATCGGCTGTGGAGCGACAAGTTGTGCCGGATGGAGTTCTGCAGGAGAGGAACAGAACAAAAAGGTCAAGACCAGCACTGCTTCTTTTGCTCTTACCGTTTTGCGCCCCAAAATCCCAGTCAAAAAACCAACACTGCACGAAAACACCGCCACGAATTAAAGTACAGGGGCTGCTGGCCAGCAACTAGACAAGTGAGAGATATCAGCATGAGGTATCACGGGGCCTAACTCTACCCACCCTACTGATCTGAGGCTTAACACACAGCTTAAAGAAGGACCAACGAGGAGTACACTTGGTGAGAACACTTCCAGGCTTTCATTTTTTTCTCCCACACGCAAGTCAGGGATTTGGGGCCGTATTCTCTCGACAAAGCAGTTGTCCTATTCCTGCATGCTAAAGGCGGGCAAGTTTAAAAGTTGCAGGAGTATATTTGCAAAGACAAACATCAGCTATATCTATAAAAAGGACAAAAATACGCGTGTTCTACCAGTATGCCTTAAAATCACAGAGCCAACAGGACCAGAGCGTAAGCAAACCCTGTAGACCAAGTATCCCTTCGCTCGCGAGGCGCTGCAGGGACTGCAGATTTCAACGAACAGAGAACGTATCAATCAGCAAACCATTCGTGGGCATCTGGACACTTCCAGCATCAGGATAAAGAGCTGAAGACGCATGGGATACAATGAGGAAATACTGTCCAGCTATTTCTTTTCTTTTAATAATTCTTTTCAGCATAAAATGTCTTTCTCCGCCTAAGAGCTGTGTTTTTTATCAGATTCCGAAATAAAAAACATGCCTAAAATTCCTCTCCCTCACAGCCAGCAGACACACTTGTGATTATCACGTAA
The DNA here is from genome assembly GCF_003342845.1 of Nothoprocta perdicaria. NCBI lineage: Eukaryota > Metazoa > Chordata > Aves > Tinamiformes > Tinamidae > Nothoprocta > Nothoprocta perdicaria. The sequence continues at coordinate 2,800 of NW_020455005.1, forward strand.
TGAAGAGAGAAATCTTGTTGACTACGGTTCAAAATAGCAACTGCTGTTTCAAACAATTTGCACAACAGAGCAGAGCAGGCTTTGGAGACAGACTCGAGATAAGTTTGGGTCAGTGTTTCAGCTATAAAGTCATCGACTTGCCAGGGCCTATAATGCCATTAAAATACAGTGGATTGAGTTGCAGCATAACAGTGCTTCAGTCTAGGAGGCAAAGAGCTTTTTATTATTTAACTGATGGTATTTTTAACTGTATTTTGAGCCCAGTGACAGGATCGAGAGAGCTAAACCACCACACTAACCCAGGCTGCAAGAGTCCTACAAACCCCGCCGAACAAGAGCTAAAAATGCTGGATAGCAGCTAATGGAAATAATCTTAGAAAACGCAGAAAAGAAAGACCCAAGCTGGCCTACACACCATGCTAGGAAGCTTCAAACATGAAAAGCAACAAGCAAGTGCCATCAGCTAACAGTTTTCAACCCATGGTATTCTCATAAACTGCCTTATTTCTGCTGGCAGTAACCTTAGCATGAAACGATCCGGTCTAAACCCACAAAAAATCCATCAGTAAAACAGTGGGATTGAAGCACCTTTCAGGATGAGGGCTCTTGCCTGTGTGGGTATGTGTGTGCACAYGTGTAATTTTCTATTATAGTATCTTTTTGCTCGGCGTCGGCAGTACACAAGTAATAAAAGAATGTAATAATACTTCTGCATTGAAAATTGGTGGTTATGAAAAAATCCGAGCAGTTTGTTTTCCTTTACATTACGCAATGTGCCATTTAGGCTCCAGCCCTTTTTTATTTATTTTTCTTCTGTAGGAAGATTGTTTTCTTAGGCATAATTACGGAGCAATTTATTTTTGTGCACCCCATCTCCACCCTCTGTTCAAACACAGCCTTAAAACCCACTTCTTTCACGTAACCTCCTCCGCTAACCTCTGCAGCAGCAGTATCTGAGTGTCTTGGTTTCTCCTCGCCTTGGAAGCTCTGCCAAATCCAATTAGGGCTGTAATCCTTCCACACACACGAGTGATGCTACAGAAGGTGCTGGGATTGACAAATTGGAGGAGTAGAGGCTGCAGTGCTGTAATCTGGGTGGAAAGAAGCCTGTTTTGCACCTGGTTTCTGCACTATCAAAGAAAGTTCATGTCTGCTTAAAACAGGGGGAAGGACTCTGAGATAATGTTTGCCCACGAGCATGTGTGTTACTGATATATGACCATATGATAAACCACAAGGGAGGTGGGGAGGCCAAAAAAAGAAATGCAGCTTATGATTCAAACCTGCTGCTACTCAAACCAACGGGGATTTTGCTTTGGACTTGATTTGGGAGAGGAACTCGGCCACTACGACAGAAACGCAACACGTTTTTCCATGCCAAAACGCACGAGGAACACCCAAAGATCTATAGACCAGTCTCCTGTATCCGCCCTGGAGAACATATGGACACGGGACAGATGCAGGCCGCATTGCAGACCCCTTGGAAGGGGCTGGGATACCACTGGTGGCTACAGCCAGAGGGACCGTGCCAGAACGGGGCAGGGAAGCGATGTGAGGAGCTCCTCCCTTTGCTCGTGTTGCTATTGATACCAGCCTTGCAGCATGCCACGCACTTTGCTCAGAGCACTGAGGTTCCTGCAGATAAGATCAAGAGGACACAGCAGAGCACTGTGCCCGGCCCAACTGGGGCCCGGGTCATCAGCACAGTTTTTAAGTGGTTTGCAAGAGAAAAAAAGAAAATATAGAAATAAATATAGAAAAAAAAATATAGAAAAGAAAAAAATATAGACGTTTATATAAAGGCACTGAAGATAAGGAAGACCCAGCACCAGGGGAACACAACAGCCAAGGCAGAAGTGATTTGAGTGCAGGACAGTAGGGTGGTACAGGACTACACTGCTTCACTTGAGTGCAAGCTKCCCAAGGCTACTGCTTCTCAGAGCCACCTCCGGGCAAGGACTGAGCCCCTTCCCGCAGCTCTTCTCTCTGCGATGCCTCTCACAACCTTCAGCTTTTCCTACATGCCTGTGTGTGCAAAGGACACCACGGTGCAGGGAACGAGGTGGCCTGCCAGCACGCAGCCTGTCCTAGCAAGGAACCAGCTAAGCCGAGCCTTGGGCAGACCGGGTGCACATGGGGCGATATCACTTTCCTAAAGCCCAGAACTTCCAAGGGATAAACGCACGGAATTGTGTGAGGACAGCAAGTGATTTTAACGTTTAGAGGGGCAAAACTGGCAATTCCTCTGCTCCCGAAGCAAGGAGCTCGCTCAGCTGCCGCTTCGCAGCCCTGTTTACCTTGTGGAGCCCGTCCATTAAGGCAGACACCAGCTGCAAGTGCTTCCCCGGCCATACAGAGCCCTTTTTGTCTGCGAGCAACATGTGGTATCAATTTATCATCCTCAACAACGCAACAAGGAATCCACTGGCTTGGAAAAAAAAATAAAAAGGGAGTTGTGTAACTTAACTCTTAAAAGCCTCTGCTCTGCCAAAAAAAAAAAAAAAAAAACCCTAAAGATTAGCAAGACGAGGTGCAGCTGGTGAGCGCCCCGTCCAACTTGCACCCTGCTCTGTTTGCACGTCAGCCTGTTGGAGTGGTCACTTCGTGATTCCACACGCAGGCTCCTAGACTGTCAAGCGACATCCACAAATCAAAAGCAGTGGTTTATTTTCACAACAGGGATAGTGGGGGATGACGAGAGACAAACAAGTACTATCTGCAGGCTTGTACACGCTGGTAAAGCTCACTTGGGAGAACGCTGCTTTGTTTCACTCTTTATTAACGTATTTAAGGTTCAAACGTCACCACATGAGGTTTTCTGGAAGCGCCGTAGCGGTGAAAGGAGTAAGCTCTAATCCTCCAGGAAAGAAGCCGGGAAAATAACTGCAGTTTGTCGGCCTCCAGCTGGCAGGGACCGACTGAACGGCAGCCTCCGTGGCCCTCACTTGCTAATTCACCTCTCAGTCTCCAGCCCATGTCACTTTGCTCCAAATTTTGCAGCCCGCATCTCTATGGGGGTGGATGCTCGTGCAGAGAACTCCACAAAAAAAAAAAAAAAAAAATCCCCTTTTCTTTAAGAAAAGCAAACTACTTGGTTTGCAATCGTTGTCCTTGGAAAAGGTGCCTGGGAGTAATCAACACGTTGTGCCCATCTGCCCAGACCAGAGTTTCTGCCTTCTCATGAAGTCACTCAAGTTTGCTTCAACTACCAGTCTCGTATCTTGTTTGCTTTAAAGTCCTCGATGAGATTTGCTAGCAAAGAAACAGGAAAACAGATGCAGTGATTTCAAAATTACAAATAATTAAAGTTGTCAGTTGTGCACCTGTATATAGGCATATTGGCTGAAGGGGATTTGCCCCCTTGGGCAGGGGGACCCAGTTTGCTGGTCCTATAGTCTTGTCCTGCTCTGCTCTACAGACCGTGGTGCTGCCCTTCCCAAGGACCTTAGAAGTCTACGGGCCAGAGAGGTCTCTGAACGTTTCATCCTTCCCATCTTTCTTCCCCGTGAGTTTTTGCAAACCAGAAAAWGATAAATATTGTGATATAGTAGTGGGAGTGCTCTGGAGAGGCAGAAAAAGCAAGAAACTAAGGTAAAACGAAAGCCCTCTCTTGCACCTGCTCAGCCATGTGGTACCTTCTAGTTGCATACATCCTTCTAGTTGCCTTTTTTTCCTATAAAGYATATATTATGTATTTTGGTTGCTGTTATGTTTTCCCCCAAATTATGGAAATTGCAAGGCAAAAAGAAAGCAGCATTGAACAAGTGACACACACAGGAACCAGAGAAAGCAGCTCTGGTGCTGCAGCATCTTYGATGGCCACGATCTGAGTCCCCCCGCTCTCCTCTCTCCAGAGCAGCAGTGTTCCTGACCGGGATGGCTCCACAGGCGAGGGAAGCTCCCGGCCACCCTTCCAGGGCGGATAGCACCTGGAAACACGCAGCTAAGAGAGCTTGGCTGCAGCTTAATCAAAACCTTTTTCCCATTAAAAAATAAAACGGAGCTGGGTTAAAACAACTGCTGCCTCACTCCGAAAACACCGATACTGCGAATCGCTGCCCTGACGTAAATAACGCGCCGCTCGAAATACACCCTGCCTGGAAACAGTCTCAAAGCGTCAGGCTTCCAGTTAGCAGGAAAAAAAATCTCCAGTTATTTTACAGTCGGATGGCTCCTGAGCAGCAGGACTCTAACAACTAACACTGGCTCTGCTCCGCGCGGGGCGCGCGGCTCGCCGTTTATTTCTTYCCACAGGGTGCTGGGCGAGCGGCAGCAGAGAGCGAAGAAAATGTTGACGTTTTTGAACACCGTAAGCGCAGAGCCCTAYGAGGACGGACAGAGTCTGAGACGGAAGAAAGGCAGGAGGGAAAGAAAAAAAAAATAGCTATAAGCAAAAGAGGCAAAAAGGAGAGCCACCCCAAAGGCAAGGAACTTGGTGAAGTGTTTGTTTGCTGCGAATTTGGGCCGGGCCCGAGTAACCCCTTTCGCAGCTGCTGGCGCTCCGGGAGGGCCGGGAGAACATTCCATTCCCGGCGGCGGCGCCGGAGCCGCGCCGCCCGCCCCGGCGCCGCCGCCAGCGCTCGGGAGACACGTCCGTCTGTCCGTCCGTGCGTCCGTGCTCGCCCGCTCCCCTCCGCAGCCTCCTCGCAACGTCCCGCCGGCCTCGCCCCTGCCATCGGAGGCCGYCCTTCCGCCCTCATCCCATCCGTGCGCGCGGGCGCCGAGCTGGGCAGCACGGCTCACCTTCCATCAGCGGACTGGGCTTAGTTAAGCCGAGGCAGCTACTTCAAAGCATCGCCAGAAGATTCCTCTGCTTTGTTTCCTTGCGGCGAAACGGTGATTGGAAGTGTTCCCGCTGTCGCGGCTTTGGCCACGGCACCGCTCCGTGGTTGCGGAGCACCTTCCATGGGGAATTGCTTCTGCCCCTCCTAGGGCCCGCCAAGGCCCAAGAGAAGGGCAGACTTCATCCACGTGAACACCACGCGTGTGGCAGTGCCCATAAAAGCAGGGTCCCCAATCCAATGGTCCCTGCAGCTAAGGGAAGACTGAATTCCCAGAGATCTCGGGCAGTCCGCAAGACTTGGCGGTCACCAAGTTAGGCCGCAATTGAAACAAGGCAATTTTATCACAAGGCAAATTTTTATCCTAAGTGTGTTTATTTTATTTTATTTTATTTTATTTTATTTTATTTTATTTTATTTTATTTTATTTTATTTTATTTTATTTTATTTTATTTTATTTTATTTTTATTTTATTTTATTTTATTTTACTTTACATTATTTTACTTTACATTACTTTACATTATTTATTTTATTTTATTTTATTTTATTTTATTTTATTTTACTTTACTTTACTTTACTTTACTTTACTTTACTTTATTATTATCTGAATTATTTTTTATTAATTTCTTTAGCTACAAGAAAAACTACACCCTCGTTTTTCCCTTTCTAAATCCAGAGATCGCTGCAAAACCCTCGCGGAGGCTTGTGGAAACCAGAGTGCCACAGTTCTATATTTGCTCATCCGCTACATATGGCCGTTACTATACATTGACTATTTAGAAACGTGCATAGGCGTTTCTTTCATGCCCCTATAAATAAACGTGAGTGCTGCTACTGCTTGTAATAATTCACTAAAAATAGTAGTTTCCCATGAAAGATTACAGAAACCTGTCAAGGCTGAATCATCTATTATAAACCTATTAGTTATTTTTTTTAATGTTTTGACACCTACTAAACCCAAGAAATAGAAAAAAAATATAAAAAAAAAATAAAAAAAGACCCCCAAAACACAGTAATAATTGCACTGTACTGTGGCAGGCTAAACCCAGAGTGCATTAAGAAAGTCTTCTGGGGCTTCTGCTGGACACAAGCGCGACGCTCTTGCAGGTGGCTCCCAAAAGTGTCAGTTCTGAAATGATCCCACTCCCAAACGCTACACTGCTAAACACACGGACTCTATTAATTGGCAGTGTTGAGCTGCACACGTTACATTGCAAATGTGGTGACAGTTACAGCGAACGTGACTGGTGAGGGGGACAGCTCGGATGGGCTGTCAAACGACGGAGTCTGCTTGGGTCTGAGCAGGAGACCTTCTAGCAAGGGAGCAACCTCCAGTCCGGCCCCGGCATTTCTATTACGCAGCCTAATCTGCAACAGGACCCCTCTCCTGAGCCATTATAAAGCACCTAATTAGCTTATTATCGAACCAGAAGGGATTATGTCATTTTTAAAAATGTCCCTTTTAACACACGATGCGTTTCGGCTGGCAGGTCTGAAGGAACGTCCTGCTCAGCCTCCCCGGGCACCGGCGAGAAGCCCAAGATGAGCATGGAAAGCCACTTCCAGGCCTCCTCTCCYGGCAGGGCTGATTCTCCACTGTCAGAGGCTAAAAACCCCTCGCAAGGCCTGGCAGAGACCTTGCCCGGGTGAGGAAGGCAGAGCGACAACCAGAATTACTCACAGAATTACTCCCGCTCCGCAGATCTGGCTGGGGTGTGAATGAGGAGGTGACGGGGGAGTGAGCAGAGCAACTTGAAGAACAGGTATCTTCTCTTTCAAAACTCAACATGGGGCAACTGTGGCACTGCCGACAATAACCTCTGCCCTCCTCAAAATGTAGTGCTAGCTACAAAATACTACTATCTTTGGGAGGTAGAAAGAAATCGGGTTTCCTTTGGATAGATCCTGACACGCGTTTTAACTTCACCCAGAATTGAGGTTTGAGAAGGCCCTTGCCTTCTAGGCGCTTGCTAGACCTTTGCCTTTTTTCCTCACGTTTTCTAGATTTTCCCTCAATGTAAGGAAACATCTGAAACGTAGTGTCTGGAAATCGATTTGAAAAACGGCATCCAGTTGCCTTCCGTAAACACCAACGAAACTCCCGGCACGCAGGCGACGTGGGCAGGCACAACCACCGTTCTCACAGGAACAGCAGCAGGACAGCTCTGCTGTGACCCTCGTCTCCCCCTTGGTCTTTCCCCACTCTCGCTGCCTCGGAGCGTTACTTTGATGACTTAGCTGGTACTAGTTTTACTGGATTTCTGAAAAAAWTTGTTTTCTGTTCACTTCAGGGTTAAAATACACCTCAGGAGCTAGCAGAAAGGAAGATGACATCTACTCGTGACGCTGCCAGTGAATCACCTCTTCACGATGGCAAGCAGGACATCCCTGTTTCCCATGTAGCTGGCAGCAGCACTGTCCCAGAAACCTCAGAACCAAGGCAAACACACAAGTCTCAAAGCCTTTTTTTTGCCTTCTCTTCCTTCTTTTGTTTTTAGGCTACTTATCTCACCTGAGGAACTAATACCACAACCATGGGCACAACTGCAAACCTCAGGTGCTAAAGGCCGACCCTGAAGCCAGRCCAGGATCAAATCCCTTGGGACTTCCCAGTGTGTCACCCATCGGTCCCCACCCTGCCACCAGCGCCCGCATAGCACCGCGATGACTGGAGACCTTTCATCTTCCCGGTTCAAACCTGTAGGATGAGTAATTCCTCCCAAAGCCAACGCTGGGGCCCTGCTGGGGCCTTTGCCTCTCTATCGCAACGGGTACCGGGGTGATGGTTCAGAGCGCAGCTGGGGAGCCCCAAGGACCAGCAATTTCGGGACCTGGACTGGGTGYGTGGTCGAGGTCTTCACTGCGTATTTGGGCAGGAGTTGGCTGCCCTGTGTCCTGCAGGCAGGGTGAGTTCCCGCTGCAGAAAGCAGTGCACAAGTGGAAGACACTTGGCTCCCTTAGCTTACCATCTCAGCAGGCAGRGAGATGTAAAGAAGTCTTAATTCAATAAAAATGCGACAGAACATAAAATGGAGTGGCTTTGCGGGGGTTTTTTTCAGTTAACTTGTAAGTCACCRACCTTCAAGACAAGCACCAAGGGGAGCTCTCAGCATCCCGAAATGGTGTCACTTTATGAACAGTTACCCCCTGTGCTGCCAAACTGTTACGGATATGCCAGGATATGGATACGTTATGGATAAATGTTATGGATAGGCCAGGTCAGAATGTTTACCTCTCATGGTTGCAAGAGTCATATGTGCTCTGAGATGGCCTTTCCACCACAGTGACATGTGCTCTTACAGTGCAGTGCTGGGCAAGCCAAAGACTACTTCTCAAAGGAACAGGTGGCCAACCCCAAATAGGATATGTGGGCACACATCCCAAATCCCGCATTTAGGGAAAAAGAGRCGAGCTACATTAGTGAAACTACATAGTTTGAAAAAAAAGGTCCATTTTTAACATCTGCACAGCCAAAACACACAGAAAGACAATGCTAAAAATGCCAATGCCTTTGCAAACCACTTTTTTTTTGTTAATGGTGCTCCCCAGAGTCTTCRCAGCTCAAGAACCCCAGGCCTCTCAGCATGCCAGGGATCATTTCCACAGGAAAGGTACAGGTGAAACAAGCACCTCCAAGCTGCAGCTGAACAGATGAGGAGGGAAAGAAGGGAGCATTGACTGGCAAACGCTTATGGACACATCCTCCCTCCTCCTACCTAAGGCACAGACCTGCAGGCGCAGTCTGTGAGCTGCCTTAGAGTCTTCACCAGGAACACCCACGTGTGCCCAGTCACAGGGGCACACGTCTTAGCCTGATGGGGCCCTTTTTTAAAGGGATAAGCAAGAGACACACAGGGAAGTTTCCAATTTCTTTCACAGGCAAGGTTAGAAGCTCAAAAAAGTTATCGGGGACTTTTTGGTAGTTTTACGCCTATATATACTTATACCACCTAGTTTTATAGCAGGTTCTCTTTGGAGTAACAATATATGTATTCACTGTTTTCATCAGAAACGGGTTCTTGGCGCCATCCAGTCACAGTTATAACCCCAACGGCCCTACAGAAGCGACAGCTGAGTCACTAATGTTAAAACAAGGATGAGAAACGGGAAATAAAACAGACACGAGGCTACTTCCCCCAGGGAGCTAAACACACTATTTAATGGCTTCTTTTTATAAGGTTAACAAATCAACTGCTGTCCCGTCAGCTGCTGCCCCCCTGGCACTCAGCCTGTACGGGCCCGAGCTGAGAGCACTTGGGGTCCTCTCCTTTAACTCACCCTGACAAATTCCACCCCCTGCCCCAGGGCCCTTAAATAAGCGCATCTAAAGCAGGAAAAATCAACGGATTGGGAAATCTTCAAGGTCGTATGTGTAAAGGAACATCTTTTCACTCCCGCTGCCAAASTGCTGGGCATGTCTGAATTTTGTACCCACAGGACCCGGTCGCTTGAGGGTTATATTTGAGTAAGGCTGCTTTGCAAGGCCGCGTGCCAGCAAATGTCTTGCCAGCAGAGGATTTTCCAAGAACCCAACTGAGGCCACCTGACAGCCCTTCTGTGTTAGAAGACCCTAAATGTACTCGTAACACGGTACAACGGGGTGACATTTTCACTCATTTTGTGCTGTTTCAAGAGAGAYGCTTCTTCGTAGTTCCAGAATTTGGGCTAACTTCGGCCCAGCTGCCAAGTGAGCAAAATTTCCACGTAGTAAAACCCACGCATGTCTCCACAGCCTCTCTGCCCAGCTGCTTTAAAGCACTCCATCCGTGACTTACCCCAACCTCCGGCCACGTTAGCAGCACTGCTTTAAGCACAACCCGAGCAGGATCCCGAAGAGCCAGCAAGCGCCGCTCACGCAAGACACCTGGCTGACCTCTCCGAAACGTTTCACGAGAGGCAAAGTTTGCAGGATGAGGCCTAAGCCTGGAGATGGGATAATCTCCTCCCTCTGCCCACTCCCTCTCCCTCAGCTCTAGCATCCAGGACACAATGTTCTCGTCTCCGCTTCGACACGGTCTTGAAGGCTTTAGACCTGAAGCAAGGGAAACAGAATGTGCAAGTTCCGTGATTCAAGGGTATTTAGAAGAGGGAAAAAAAAAAAAAAAGGGCAACTGTTAGTCAGAGTCTTCCAAGAAAGAGGATCGGTCTGCATGCCAGGAGGCAAGAGTCCATAACTTGAATTTCAAAGGCCTTTCAGGAAAGACTACTTCCAGATACTTTCAGAAGCTAATTCACACAAGACACGGAGTTTGGTACTCCGTGATTTTTTTCCTTTTCCATTCCCAACCCTTTTCTTTTTCACTAGGTTCAAGGCAAMCCTTATTTACTCCACTATTTATGTGCACTTAATGCCAATTAACTCCGGGTGGCCGCTAGGTACTGAGACACGGTACGGTCTGCAGAATTAGTCACCGAGAATTAGAGCATGTGAAAACGCCCCGGTGGTCCCAGCCTATTCCATCTCTTTGGTGCTTCAGCCAGCAAGCACAGCACGCTTTCTTCTGCCGTGCCCCTTGTCCTTCACCCCTCCTTTCCCAGGATTTGGACGTTGCTAGAACCTGATAAGATGCTGTTGGCCGTCAGGTACGTTTTTTAAAAAATAAAGTATTGTTTGGAAATGGGATCCTATCTCAGGCTGCCTATAACCCAGCACCCCAACACGTCCCAAAATGCAAAGCTGGAGTTTGCCTGTTTAGCTTTACAACTGTAGCGAAACGGAGACAAAAACTGTAAGTAATCCATTTTAAACGCACACGGGCTACAGAAGGGCTGCCAAGACGCGCTGGCACTCGCTGGCGCATTAGGAACATTGGACTGGTTTCGCTCCCAGCTTCCCACTCCGCGTCCCCGGCGGCGGGAAGTCACCTAGGGACAAAAGAGGGTCCAGAAGAGCAGGGCACCTGCAGCCTCCAGCGCGCCGGGGAGCGGGGCCAGCTGGCAGCGACTCCGGCAGGACACCCGCTTCGGTGGCTTCAGGAGAACCGCTCTGCCCACGCAGGACRCACAGGGCCGGCCCCGTCTGCTGGGCCACAAGCGGGCACCACGGGAGGCCCGTGTGACACGGGGGCCGCTGCCAGGGGCTCCACGCACGCCGGGTTCTGCCGTCCGGAGAAGCGCTGCCGGCTGGAAGGTCGTGAAAGCTCCAAAGTGTAATTCCTGCGAGTATTAATAGTAGTCATATGCTCCTCGGGAGGGCAGGCTACCCTTTCCTTAGCACGCGCTGCCATTTCGGCAGTGGCCAAAATAAAACAGAGGGTTCGGGACACTGCAAATGGCACGTTCTGCTGGGAGAGCGTGGAAAGGAATCCAAGAAAATTCTCCTTGGGAGAGCGTGGAAAGGAATCCAAGAAAATTCCTCTCAATCGCTGGTTCCTGCGTACACCAACCGCTGTCTGCAAGGCGCTGAATCCCCTCAATTCATGCTGACTTGAACTGGAGGGAAAAGCAAGCTGCTACATCAGGCAAATCCTGCTCGCAGGATTTCCTCGCGGCGGGGTTGGGTTCGTATTGAAGAACCTTTGGAGCCGCGCATGTCAGATGACAAAAAGCCTCTTCTGTTCTGTTTTGCTCTCTTTAAAGTACCTAAAGAGAAGCTGGAGGTGAATCCCACCACCAGCAAAGTTTGTAAGGAAAATAACGAGTCAAACAGCAGAGAAGCTTCGCAGTGCCATGGGGTTTTCCTGCCCAGCTCTGCAGACATTTCTCACACATGTTGCTGTGAACTCTCCACTTCCTCTCCAGTCCAGAGCTCCTTCTCAAGCACAGTGAGACAGGCACGCTAGTATTTTGCAGGTTAAATCACATCATTCCTGCGCAGCGGCGCTGTTTTTGCAAACACGGTCATCTTCAGGAACAGGCAAACAGGCAAACAAAAAACCCCAGTCCCTCCTATAGGACGTGATAAACCTTCTCCGGGCTACCCGCAAGGGTAACTTGAGAACGAAAAACCTGGGACAAGTGTCAGCAGGCATCACACACCCTGCAGGAGCACTCAGAACGAGTGCTTCCCACCAGCAYGAGCCGCTGGGAGTATCCCCTTCCACTCGGAACACCGCACGGAAGGCGTGAGTGCAGCACCTTGTGACTACCACTTCACTTTCTCCATGTCCGATTGAATTCCAGAAAGGAATTATTTTTAGAAACTATTCAGACAAAAGCATAAAAAAACCCCCACTCTAATGGAGATTTGGGTAGAGACAACAAAGATTGAACAAGGCGCAAGTATTCAGACATTGAAACCCCAGCAGAAATAGCATGTGCATGTTGGCAATGAAGGTAAAATAACCCTCTGAACAACTCATTTAAAGCTGMGGTGGACTCTTCACTGCCTAAAGTTTTTGCACTTAAAGCTGGATATTCTTCTCAAAGATGGCACGTAGCTGAAACTGAGTTGAGGATTTGCTGTTGAAAGAACTGACCAAAGTCCTACAGCTTAGATCTTAACCTTCTGATCTGTGCAAGCCTGTGTGCTGGGTGTACTTGGAAAGCTGAGCTCTGCTTTGCCAGTGCAGGCACTCGCTGTTGGAAGGAAAGTGAAGAATTACTGCAGGACACCATGACATATGACGTAAGCACTCAGGGAAAGCAGAACACCCAAAAAAAACCCTCCAAAATGTTAAGGGAAATGCACACTGCTTTCAGCGCAGCACAAGCCATAAACGCCCAGCCCCATCGCTCCATGTCACCAAGRGCTTTCAAGTAACTGATCCTGCCTTGGATCTCAAGCGAGCTCTGGTGTTTGCTTGGGATACCACGTCCACGTGGTGGACTCGGCGCTCTGGAGAAGGAGACTTTTTGTGGAAAGGGTGGCAGCTTCCAGCGAAGACGTAACCGCCGCTTCGTGGCATCGAGCAGCACTTCGTTATGTTTATGTAACTAGARGTATTAGTATTTACAGCAAACGGCTTCTTTTTTACATCCTTCACTTTGAATATTTGATATCCTTTATGAATTTTAATGGCCCGTTGTACTGTCTGGTGTTTTTTGGCTTGTCACTTCGTACGCTCGTACAGTGACAGGCTAATGAACTCCTGAGTGATGCGGGGAACTGTGCGGTGTGTCATAACATCTTGTTTTATAAAATAACAGGRCAAAGCTTTCTCTGCTTTCGTACCAAGCACAGGTTCTCTTCCGAGCTCACCCCAAATGACAGTGAAAACTATGATTTGAGCGAGAAAGAAGAAGAAAAAAAAGCAAAATAGAAGCAAAACTGCATCATTTTTCCATTTTTCTTTTTCTTGCAGGCCTCATTATCAAAACCAAGGTGGCTACGCAGYGAGGGGCCCTCCATCGCCGTAGCCCTGCACGCTAAACTTTGGACYGACCCAAGCAGTTGCCTTGGCTGCTAATCTGATTCCTACAACTCACCGTGTCGGGACGTGACCGATGAGGGCAGCGCCCACGGATGGGCCCTTGGCAGAGCTCCGCTGTGGGGCCACGCAGGGCTCCCTATCAGCAGAGATAGCAGAGAGGGCCWCTATTATCTGAGCCGAATACACAACTTCACGTGCAAGCAGCGACACGTGGCCAGAACRCGCCAGGAAGCAACGCGGTTTCAGCGTTGTGAGGGGCTGGTGCTCCACAGAAAACTTCTGGGAGATTCCGGAGCCAAGCGCGAAACTGGACAGCAGCTCAAAACCACGAGTTTTTAGGGGGACTCTCCTATTAAGGGGAAATTTGGGGCTGAGAGGGACAAACGAGGCCCAAAGCAGGGGGACTTCTCTACTGTATCTAAATGGAGAACCTCCACATGTGTGAAAGCCCTCAGATGGATAAGTACTTTGGCAAAAGGGAAGAAAGGGCAGAAAAGCCAGGCCAACAAGTTCTCAGGAGTGATGTGACAGGGTGTTTGGTGGGCAATAGGTGGGCAATAAAACCTGGACAGATGTAGGTGTCTGTTGGTGAGGCCTTTCTCCTGGATAGGTGCGAGGGGAACATCTGAGAACCTTGTTYACTGCAAAAGTGCAATTTTAAAACCCTCGGAGAAGACATGACAAATAGAAAAGGAGACTGCTCACAAYGCTCAGACCTCCTGCAATTACACCCCTCGAGCTGACAGTTGTACAAATACCCCTGGCCTTAAGTGCTTGGGACATTGAACTAACGGTGCAGGAACTGGCAGTTACACAATATGATGCCCTCAAGGCACAGATGTGGGCAACTTGCCCCCATGGGACCAACAAAAATTCACTGCTTGCCCTGGGGCTTGTAGGGGTCAGCTCACAAAACCGGGGAGCATGTTCCTCACCGAAACATGGAACGGTGAGGAATACCCTCCCTAGCACGACCATGTCCATTGTCCCTCTCCCAAAGAGCCAACTGAGGCTTGGGGTGGCTCCTCTCCCGGGTGGCACTCAGGGATCCTCAAGACCCATCAGCTGCTGGTGCCAACAGCGACTGCAGCATCCCAAAACAAAATAAATGTGATTTACCCCTACCAGCAGGGAGGCAGCACCACGTTTGGCAGAATCAAGACCAAAAGAAAGGCCCGTGTCTGTCTGAGCTCTGGCCGGTACCACCACATGTGACAGAGCTGCTGTGAGCTGACCTCCGACAGCTCGCGAGCAGGTGCTTGTTCCCAGAATCACAGAACAGTTGAGCTTGGAAGGGACCTCTAGAGAATATTCCAGTCCAACCCCCTGCTCCAGCAGGGACACCCAGAGCACGGGGCACAGGGCGGCATCCAGGTGGGTTGGGAAGATCTCCAGAGAAGGAGACTCCACAGCCTCCCTGGGCAGCCTGTGCCAGGGCTCTGGCACGCTCACAGGGAAGAAGTTCCTCCCCACATGGAGATGCAGCTCCCAAACAACTGCCTCCTTTCCGCCTGCARAGACTGTTTAACTGTTTATAGTTCCTTTGATCTGCTCCTGCTCAGCATTGGCAAAACACTCCGGAGCTGAGGAGGCAGCAGGAGCTTCCCAGTTAATAGCCTCGGCTGTGGACCTTAATGCTCCCCGGAGGCACCTTCCCAGGGTCGTTTTACCAGCAGCCACTGTCTTGCCCTGCCGCCAGTTTTCCCAACTCCTTGCTGTTAAACCAACCCCACAGCAGCCATCCTTATGGTGGACAACCCAATACCGGGAAATTCTCCTGGCCTGTGCCCTGCAGGACGGAGCGGGAAGAAGGGTGCAAGATTCCTGCTGCCTCCCTTGAGGCAGGTCAGATGTCAGCGCTGGGGACACAGGCCCTCCAATGTCCCCATCCCGTCCTGACACCCGGGGCTTGGGAGGACAGGAGGCAGCAAGAGGTGGCAGGAGGAAGGAGCACTGCAGACATGGCAGGGGATTCACCCCRATCAACAAAAAGCTGCTACGGGCCTTTTCTCTCACCCTTCTCAAGTAAAGGATTCATATCAAAGAACAAGTTTTCTCTGTTAATAAACAGACAAAGTATTTAGCACCTGTGAATTTAGCCTTAGACTGCAAACTATTTAACACTCCATCTTTTTATTCCTCTTCTGAAAACTCTCCAGCTCCTCACTTTGGGGCCCCTACAGTAATCAAACTAACATCAAATGGCAAGATAACACACGGATAAAGCTCTGTCTCTAGCAAAAACCTTCCTCCTCTGGTATGTCTCCTCAGAGAAAATCCGAAATAAGCAATTCTGCTTTTCTTCCTCCTTCATTTAGGAAAAAAGAAAGAAAAAAAGAAAGAAAATCCAACCATGGCCACCACGTGATACGGCCACAAAGAAGAGTGGAAGAGTTGCTCCTAAAGAGCTGGCYTAACTACACAAACATGGTCACTCTGAGCAATGAGCAGCTGAGAGGGTTCCTTAAAATTGCACATTACGGCTGCTCTGCGGCCTGGAAAGAGGCAAAAGGGCTTCTGCAACTTGAAAAAAAAATAGGAAAGAAAGAAAAAAAAGTACATCTGCTATAACTGGAGCGCGAGAGCAGGGACAGGGAAGTGGTGAAGAAATGGAGACRTGGCCACAGGTTTTGTGCTGACTGAACTTCTGCCTCTCCGTTCCTCAAAAAGCCCGGACTATCTGGCCATCAAAAACCACCCGGCCCCGGGTCAGGCAAGCAAAATCCTTGAAACCCTCTTAGGAGGAGGTGGAGAGGAGGTGCCCGGATGGCGAAACAGGCAGGAAGCGACATATCGGCTGGAAAAACCACCGGGAATGCAAAGCCCAACCTCACCGCACAGAACATGAAAACCCTGCAAAGGGGAGAAGTTTCTGTGAAAACACTTTACCAGGTTACCTTTATGTGGATGACTCCCTGCTCTCGCCCAGACTGACTCACCCTGTGAGCCGCCTCATGGTCTATCTGTCTGCCAGCGCCTGGCGAAACTTGAATAGCTTGTGACCGAAACGAAGGCATCAAAGGCTGAGGTGCCGCAAGGTAACAAGGTTTTCTTTGTCCGGCACCTCCAAATGTACCAGCGYTTCCCTCACTCTAGCTCTCCTGCATCCTCTGGGTCTGTATCCTGCAGGTTTCCGCCTTTCCGACTCCGTAAAAACAKGCGGATTCAGTCTCCGCTTCACGTTGCGGCTACTGCCTTCCGCAAAGAAGCCTGCAGTATTTCACACGTGGAATACTACTACGGGAGGAAAAAAAGTACTTTTTTCTTAATGGGCATCTGTCTTTCAGTCCTTTGTTCCTCTGGAGAGAAAATAYTGCTCTCATCTATGCAAAGAATTTGCAAATACTGGAAGACACGACTGCCACAGCTAAGTGTGAGCACAAAAATCATTCAAACACCACCTCTTACCACAAGCAATCCTCATTGGCTTCTGCACGCCTTTCAAACTGCTTATAATGTTTGTAAGTTAAAATAAATATATTTACTGCATTTCTGTACTGTATTACATGTTTTCCTTGCTWTCCTTCCCAAACCAGGAACATTTTACTATCTATAAGACGACAATATAACTTCAATGTTTCTCCTGTCCTCAACAACAACAAGAACATTTTAAAGCTAGTAACCAGGAACAAAACAAATGCACGAGCTAATGCAGCGTGCCTTACTTGGTGATACTAAACACTATACACCCACCTAGCCTTTTCACTTGATGTGGTTGGAAACTGCCAGGCAAGGTGGAAAAAGTAAAGCAGGCTGCTTTTATTTTTGGCATTTGTTTAAAAGTTAAACCTCACTGCAGCAGCTTATTAGCTTTATCTCCTCCTGTTGCTTGCCGCCAAGTGGGTGAAGATCCTTTGTGGACTAATTCTCGGCGGGTGGGAGGTTGAAAGATGAAGCACCTTATTTTATTTCTCGTTGCACCAGGCTGCCATGCTGCAACACAGACCGAACTCTGCTGGGAGAGGACGTTGTCTTCCTCGCTTGGAGCTCAGCAAGTTAAAGCCCTGTCTAGCCAATAAAGCTCTTTACCACAAATATCCTTATTAAACACAGCCTTATCAGAGGTTGGTTTCTGGAGTTTTAAGCAGACAAGAATTAACTCTGTCAATATTTAAAATTTCCAGCCCGGATTAGAGCCCAGACCAATGGGGATGAGGCTGGCGTGAGCCTCTCCCTGGGCACGGCTGCCCACGTGGCCCTGGCAAAGGCTGAGCTTCCTCCTTGCGAGCCAAGACCTCAGCCAGGACCACAGTGGGGACTTCAATGGGGACCTCAATGGGGACCTCAGTGGGGATGTGTGGGGGGTCCTTGTTGGGGATCTCAATGGGGACCTTGGTGGGTACCCCAATGGGGACCTCAGTGGGAATGTGAGTGGGGTCCTGGTTGGGGATCTCAATGGGGACCTCGATGGGTACTTCAATGGGGACCTCAGTGGGGGTCTGAGTGGGGTCCTTGTTGGGGATCTCAGTGAGACCTCGTTGGGGATCTCAATGGGGACCTGAGTGGGAATCTCAATGGGGACCTGAGTGGGAATCTCAATGGGGAACTCGGTGAGGACCTCAGTGGGGACCCATTCCTGTAATGTACTGAGGGAGGACTCCATAAAACATCTTTCATATGGCACCAATAGGACAGCAGTGAGGTTGTTGCGCCCTTTCATTAGGGATCCATGGGAAGGATCCTCATGCTCCTCTTTCCGATGGGAGGAAACCTCGGAAAAAAATCAGCGTCACTCCACTGCTCCTGGCAGGATGAGTAAGGCTGGCACAGAGATCTCAGGTGTAAGGGCTGGGCTCTTGCCAGGAAACACCAGCCAATGTGTTATTGGAAACACTGCAGTGTGAGGGGTTTTTGCTTTTGTTTATTTGTTTGTTTTCTTGCCAGATAAATCTATTGTGTCAACTTGATACCACGCTCCTTACATTTGATGCCGCCAAGGAAAATTGTACCATTGCAAAATAATAATTCACACGTCGCAGCATTAATACCTATGAGCTCACAATTGTAGTAGGGGAGATTATAAGTTTGTAGCTCACTTTGTAGCAYTGCCCTGCCCTACCATCTGAGAAATAAAAGCCTCTTTCCTGGGACTCACAGCACTGCCACCAGCTCCTCTTCACTAAAGGCATATGAAAATGCTGTGAAAGTGACACAGGAACAGGCAAAATGATATAAAAATCATATAAAAATCACAGGTTATGCCTAGTGGCTTTTTTTGGTTTTCCTCTGTGTTCTTAGAGTGTCACATAAAGCACCAAAAGAAACGCTAGAAAGAAGTTGTGGGAATAAGGGAGCAGAGCACCTATTTTGATTTTGCATTGATTTGCAGTGTATCAAGCCTCTGGGCTGAATTACAGCCTTGGCTTGAAAACCAGAACATGTACTGTTCGCTCTGTATTAATCTACACATCAAAATCATCCACACCAATGATTGCTCAAGATTTCTCTGCAAGTTCCTATGTTTCTATATCTGTGCACATCCCAGGAAAGCCGGACTAAATACATCTCAGTACATTCCAACCTACAATGCTTTTTAAACTCTTCCTGAGCCATCAAGCCTACTTCATAGTAAGTTTTAAACGATTAAGTTCATTAAATGGTTAATGAGTCCAGTTATGAACGTTGGGAAAATGAACTTGTAGCACTTTTGGCATAAAATCAGTGCAAAAAAAAAAAAGTTGGCTTTCTGCTAGTGCAGAAGCCTAGACCATAAACAATGCACACACAGCATACATTGCCAAGGAAGGCAATGCAAACAAGCTTAAAAACAGATGAGCTCTCTAGGTGCCACGTGAAAACAAACAGGGAAGAATCCATTGTTTCAGCCACTTCACTCTAGGGAATCAGGTGCAGAAACGGCCGTGCAGGCAGTGGGTTAGATCCCAATGATTAATCTCTGTGTTGGTGCTGGGAAAAACCAAACTTGTGCCTCCAAAAATAAGCAGCTATTAAAAAAAAAAAAGGGGAAAAAAAAGAAAGTAACAATAGATGCTAGTCTCCTCTTGGGCTTTAATAGGACCTCTGTGCAAGAGGARCAGGAGCTCTGCATGGAGCAACAGCAGAACGTGCCCCATTAAGCCAAGGAGCCGTGTAAATGACTGGGATTTTCAGCCCCACCACAGACAGCCAAACAGACACACACTATTATTCATGTGCAACTTCAAATTATTAAGCATTTTAACTTTATTCTGATTTTAACACAACAGCATTGAGAGAAAACTAAGCTCCTTAGGGTGCTCATGCTGTATTAAGAACTGGAGAGTATGAAGAGACAGGAAAAATTCCAGATAGGAAGTGCAGATGATGCTGAGTGAAATATTTTCAGTTCTCTTCACAGTGACTCTGTGTTTAAAAAAGTCTTTGGTATGAGCTTTTTAAACCTACTACCCATGCAAGACCTGCTCTTACTTGYGTGATCGGATTTCTCCTGCACCAACATCCTCCTTGTGCATCTCCATAGCTAAATGGATCTATCTCCATAGATAAATACCCCTCCATGATAAATGTAATGACAAGAGTTAATCAAAAGAAAAACAAATCAACAAAAAAAAGAGAAAAAAAAATGCACTGTGGTGCTACAGGGGCCAAACTGGAAAAAGGTCTGTGGCTCTGCAAGAAATCACAAGAAACAGCCATCACACTCGCACAYAAATACATGGCCCACAGGTACAAATGAGCTTTAGAAATGCAGGTCTGCAAGATTTTTCCTTGCAGTTTACCTTCYCTGGGCTCTAGCTGCTGGTATGAGAGCCATAAACCAGCCCTGTGCAGCAGCGTGGCAGAGACAGAGCCCTACCGACACTGAATTTAAGTCAAGAAATAAACAGGGAGTGCAGCAGCAAGGCCTGGCCGGTTGCCTCGCTCGCTGCAATGGAAATATGTGACCAAAGGAAGGATGTAACAGAGCTACTACCAGCCCCAGCATTAAGGCTTCGTTTTATTTAGCCTGCATACTAAGARCTTTTAACGAGACATGGCCACTACCCCCGCAAGGGCATGTACTGCTTATTTAAAGTTATTCATCCTTCTCCGAAAGAAGTGAAGACGCTTTCAACGAGCCAAAACCTTTGGGGAGATTCTCAGTGACCAGAGGCAGCAGTAGGTGCCTCGCTTCCCCCTCAAGCCAGCAGAAATCAGGTGCCCCGCTCAGTTGTGCCTCTGAAATTCCCCCGGTAATAGCGGAACGCAACAAAAGAGAGAAGCAAATGGGTTTTGTCTATAGGCTGCTTCTCAAGCAAAGAATACAAATCGCATGTGACAGGCGACTGTGTTGAGTTTGACTGTATTTGTCTACGTGCAAGGGAAGAGCTAATGGAGAAGCATGCCAACTCTAGAAAGGCAGATTGCTGCCAGTYATTTTAAATATAAAAATGAAGGTCATCTCGGCGATGCTGCAGGCCCTGGATGAGAGCAGCCTGCAGTTTGGGATCAGCGTGCACCATTTCAGGCCCAGCTTTGGGGCCTCCATGGCGCTCGCCCTGCCTGCCACGTGCCCTGYGCTAACGTGATGCCTGTTCTCAGCTCATAGCACCAAAGCTAACGCCAGTTACCCCTCGGATCTGCTCCTCTTTAAAAGCAGCCATTGCCATGGCCTAGCGTGTCTGTTTACAACGGCGTCGCCTCTACGGCTGCAGCTGTGAACTCCGTAACTCGCCAAAATCAAGCGCTCCTTCAGCGCTAATGGCGGCCGCGGTCGGCCTCCTCCCCCTGCACCAGCCATCAGCGATTTCTGGAACTGCTGGGATGGCTGCACGAGTGGGAACCAGCCCCAGGGCAAACGCACCCCTTTTTGTGCCATTTTCCTTCTGCAGCGGTTCCCCAGTCTAGAGATGCGCCCGGCTACACACAGAGTTTTATTGGTACAGCTGTGGGTGCAGGCCTGGACCATGGTGGCCTCAATAGGGCTCCCACAGTCCTTGCTCCTTTGTTGTTGTTGTTTTTCCCTATGGATTTTTGGCTGAATCAGCTGCCTGCACTGACCTACTACATGGTACAACAACACTGGCGGAAAAAGGGAGGAAAAAGGAAAACATGGGAAGAGAAAGAGGGGAGAAAAGGGAGCAGGAGAACTGAAGACCTTCTTTGGTCACCTCAAACGGGCAGGGAAAGAGCTGGCTGTGAAAAGCAGCGCTCATCTCTGTTCCCAGGAGATGAAGTCAGTCTCCGTGAGCACGGAAACATCCTCTGGGCAGTCACAGTCACCGCTGTAGGTGAAAAAATAACACGGCCAACAGGCTACCCCAGGGCGATGCTCTCAAAGGTCACTCAAGCACACCAAATGCCAGCRTTTTTTAAGTTTTCCTTCCTCTTTCAAGAGAGAAAAATGAGCAAACCGCAAAATTTTATATCCCAGTCTGAATTCTCCTAGGTAGTTGTTTGGGCTAAGGCCAGAAGCCAGGTCAGGCTCATATCCACCAAAAAATCCGTTTGGGCCTTGCTGGCTTCCAAAAAGCTCTTTTACTCAGATGCARCTACCTAAATTGTCTTCTTCCCCCCATCTCCTCTTTCCCTACGCTGCTGTCTGGGTAACATAATAGGATTTGTAAACAAGAAGAGATTTTGATGTATGGTTTGGGGTTTTTTTTTGGTTTTGTTCACAGTATATTCAAAGCAATACAGCAGTATTTGGCAATATTGGAGAAACTGCACAGAGAATATCTTCTCACCAGACGCACCTCCAAGGTGTCGGTGTGTTAATGTGAAAGGAGATGGAAAGAACCTGCACCCTGTTCATCTGTTAGTGTCTAGAAGAGGGTGAGGTTTTTGGAGGGACCTAAGACAATTAGATGCTTCAGACTCACCGAATATCAATTAAACTGGGGCTCTTTATTTATTTCAGGTTCTTTTAAAAGCAAACCCGTGGTTTACACGTTCACAGTTTCATACATAAACTTTTGAAGCACCTTCTCCCTTTGTGTGCACGCAAGGCTTTGCTCAGGAAAATCTTTTTTTGTGTGTGTACTATTAACTTTAAACACGTGCTTAAGTGTTTTTTTAAGTAAATGCAACTTAAGCACCTTTAGATTTAAGCAGGTGCTTGCATGCTTTTCTGAAGATGAATTTAATTACATGCCTATGTATTTTTATAAATGGGGGCCCTTTACACTTCTGCCATCATTTTTTTTTTTCTTTTTATCTTTTAAAACAAGATGTTAACTCCACACTACAGGGTTTATAAACTCAGTTATGCTTAGATCCCTATAATACTCTCACCCTATTATACATGAATAAAGATTATGCTTACTTATTTTGAATATTGTAACTTTCATCTAAAGAAAATCATTTACATGTATCCAGTCTCTCTACCGATCTAAACAGCACATGATTAGCACTAATTGTTGAATATGCCGCACTACTGTGTAATATGCTGATCTGCTAAAACCTTTTACTTGTAATCTTTTATAATCTGTCCCTAAACAGTGGTCTGAATTCAGCTTCTCTACATATTTTGGCTTACCAAATGCACCTTGCTAATAATCTTCCCCAAAGCAGCATTCTAAGAGCTGAGTACTTTAAATATCTATGCTAAGATAGACATATCTGGATTCATCTCATTGGAAATAATGGAAACACTCACGTCCTAAGTAACGCTTGGATGAAAGACAGGAATTGAAGTACTTCCCAGTGAAAATGTACAACATCTTATGTAAGATTAAGCAATAAAGGCCCAAGTCCTGCAGACACTGAATGACCACCTCTACACACATCTAACTTGTAATCCGAGGAACTGCATTTTGAGTCTTTGTAAACATGGGCTTGACTGAAAGTCGTAAAGATCAAATTCTGCTCTTCTTCCACCTCTATCCCAAACCTTAATTGCAGGGAAAAAAAAGAGCCATATTCAAGATTCTCCATATTTTAACCTTCTGCCTTGGAGCTTCCTCCAACGGGAGTATAGGTAGGTATTTTAGGCAATGCTGTGCTCCCACACCCAGGCAATACAGAGCCTTCATTCAAGCTTTATTAGATCATCTCCATATCTTGCTCAGCATCTGTGTAAAGCTCCTACTCCCCGTCTCGGAAGCAGCATCGTAGCCTGCTGTAAAAAAAGGACTACGTGCCAAGAACAACACAAGCACAAAGCTCCTCAGAGAGCCGTGCTAGGATTTCAGACTCAAACACAGCCCGTGTTCGGGGGGCAAGAAGGGCTGCGGTGACAGTGGGGTGTTTGGGGGCAGGATCTGTGCCCCCTTTTGGGGGGGACATTTCATATCCACGTTCTCCTCCTGGCCAAGGCACTGCTAGGAGGACGTGTGACAGTGGGTAAGACTGGGATCCATCCAGAGGCTGGGCAGCCTGCTAATAATTAAAAGAAACAAAACCTTCAAAATTTCAGCTGCACCAGAGTGGCAGCTTCCACAGAAAGTGCAATGACTCTGCCCTTTTGCACGTTTGCAATGCAATGCACTGTTAAGCAAAATTAACTGATCATGTAGCAAATGCAGCAGAATGAAACACTGACCATTCTTACAATGACATCTTCTTTTTAATGAGACGCTGCGCAGTCTGGTAGCAGGCCTAGTGCTACAGACAATGTTTATGGTAATGGCTCCCAAGTTATCTATCTTTTTTTGCACACTAGTATGTACAGCAGATGCCAGATATATTAACTGCTGAGCCTACAGAGGCACAAGAGCAAGCCGGACCATTGAGGTATTGGTAACACTGGTATGAAGGGGCTGCAACAGTTCAGTATTTTCAGCGGGGCATCTTCTAGTCCCCCCAAGTTTACTCCACCGTGCCACCTTCAAGCACTTGGCCAACCATTTGCACCTCTCCTGCCCATCCTCTGCTGTCACGTTACCTCAGGAGCTCCCTGCTTCCAGTATGTCCACGCATAATGTACCGGGCTTGTGCAAGCCCAGGAGTCGCTGAGGAAGATGGCTTGGAAACCCTACAGTCAACTGCAGAATCAGCTCAACTGTGCACAAAATAGGTCACTTCTGTATTACCAAATGCATTCACTGCAACTGCAATCACTGAGAGCCATTTTGAAGAGAGAAAAATATGGCAAGGAGCAGACAGAAGGGGACAGGCAGCATAAGTAAAGGTGAAGTCCTCCTCCCTTGCAAGAGAAATCCATGGTCATAGTGCCTGGAAGAAAAACAGTCATGTTTTTCTAAAATAGCCATGGCTTTTATCATGCAATTAAAAGCTCCAAGAGGACACACGTAAGTACCATGATGACTATAGAAATTAAAAGCATGGAATAGGAATCCAGAAACTGAAACAGCAAAACAGCAGCCTCTAGAGAGCAACCTGGTGGGAGCTGTTACCCATGCCTTTGTGAGAACCATGTCCTTCCCACAAACACCACTGTCCTTCCACAAAACCTCCTCACTGCTTCAAAGTGCTGAGAAGAGAACCTCTTCAAGGGGACAAATACACTTTCCAGGGCTTCTTCCTTGCAACAGACCATCAGAAACTTTTTGAAATCCAAATTATTCAGGGTCCACCCAGGCCCAATAAAGGAATGCCATGAGCAGTACACTGCTTTGGTATAACATGCACACCACCAGGAAAACATGGTAGCATGTGAACTATTATTTTATAAGTACTTATTTAAGTATTATAGATCAATCATGTAATATCAATTCTCTGTGCCTTTCTAAAGACACCCTTCAACTAGCCATTAGGCAGCAGATGCTTTGAATTTCCTTGTAGCATGGTTTCCTTTACCCAGACAGATGTGTTTTGGAAATGGAAAACATTATGTGAAAAAGAGACTATTCTGATTTCGTGGTGCTTTCAGGACTGCACTTGAGAAATACAGATCTAAAGATTACGGAGCAGCATTGATGCATAAAGCAACCGTGACACCAACCAAAACCATAAGAGGACTAAATCTCCATCTCCTCCTAATCCCTTCAGAGAATRCAGGATATTTACTTTTTTATCATTGCCATCACTTGACTTCCCAGGCCTGGCAGCCAGTTACAGTAGTACAGTATGTGCCGTTCAGAGTTGCTGAGTCAAAGAAAAAATAGCTCGAGTAATTAGAAGGAAAACAGAAATAGACCCTATCTCTCCCTCCTCCTCCCCTCAACAGCGCACAGTGAATCACAGCAGGGCCATCAAAAGTCCGTATCAAAAGCCTCGCACTTGCCATGTCTTTCRCTGGGCGTGCGGACGAGGGGAAAAGGCTTCGCTGCGAGTTAGTCATCGTGCAATACCTGCCGAGTCAGTCATTGATCTTTTCACCTCGAGATGCTGATTTCTGTTTAAGAACCGYGGATTTGCAGAGGAGGGAGCATAACCAGAAAGGGAGGAGGTGTCTGATCCTCAAACTTGTCGACTTAAGAGCTGCCTGTCTTTGTGCAACTTACCTTTACAAGAAGATAAAAACTGCTATCAATAATAAAATACACCGTGTAATATATATGTTCTCTCTTTGTGTCTCTGTTTGGAACAGGTATATTGCTAACCCATAAATTAGGCTCTGTAAAGCCTTCTCGCAGCCTGAAACTAAACATTTACGCTGTGCCTGGTGTGCAGGAGGGAGCACTGCCGTACACTGCTGTGCCCGCAGACTTTGCACATTTACCAGTGCTGTATCTCCCACTCCCTCCTGACCGGACTGCAAGCAGTAGACCAACACCTACCACCATCTAAACAACACATGGAAAACGGGAATCAATTTACAGCAACTTCTCAAAAGCAGCATTTAATATGCCCACGAATTGTCCATGCTTCATGGGGATCCACAGTTCCAGGTAGAGACACGCCGTGGCTGCACTGCATGGCACGGACAGAATGGAAAATGTACTCGCTCCTACCAACTGCTGCCAGAGCATTTCCCTCTGAAGGAAGCAAATGGCTGAATAATCAACTGCAAATGACTTCTGGGTCACAGAAGGAGGCGGAGAGGTTGCAACCTTGAACTACTGCTGCTGATGCCGAGTATCTTTATCTCCCTGCTCCCCGTGGCGTGCAGTTGCTGCTTATCTAGAAGGATGAATGACCTGCCTGCAATAAATTATGCCTGCTTATCTTCCAGACGGGGTATACCCTAAGTCATTAAGTCATCTAAGAGCATAACCCCGAGGGAATTACTAAATGAATGAGAAATCCTGTCTTGCTCCTAGGCTCCGTGTCAGGCTCCCGCGTGCTGCTGCGTCCAAGCGCGGCGGGGAGAGGAGCGCRGGGGAGGCTGAGCAGCCCTCACCTGCTGCCTCGGCTACCTGTTGGCATCCGCTGCCTTTTCCTGGTTTTTCCTGCCTTTTTTTTCCTGCCTTTTCCTGGTTTTGCAAGCATGGGATGATGCCAGGGCAATAACCTCCCTCTTCAGCCTTTCCTTCGGAGCACAGAAACCGCTGTGACCCGCGAGGGTCTGCAAACGCCAGCGCCCACAGCCAGCACGAGGGCAGCAGGGAGCAGCCGGGTGCTCTGTTTGTGCCGGGACTGCGTCCACACGGGTGTCTGCATCGCCTCTGAAGAGCAGCACATGTGTTTTTTAATTAAAACAAATTGATTTAGTGACAGGATTTGCAGTAGGGCGCGCGGCAAGCCCACTGACCTTCACACGGACRTATGAAGGACCGAGGCCTCACACACTCGGGGGGGCGGATTCCCACTGGGAACAGCCCAGCTACGAAAGCTGGAGGCAGCTGCCCCCGGCCAAAACTGAGGGGCCTCCCCCCGCAACGGGCRCCCCTGGCACAATCGGAACCTTCTGCCCGTCGGAACCTGCACCCCGYATGAGGAAACGATGCCCGGTGCCATTTCCACATCCTCCACTAAATGTAAAATCATAGAACTAAAAGGCAAGAAAGCGGAAAAGCTCCGTTTTCTTCTCGACTTACAGGCTGTTTCTAAATGAACAMCCCTCCCTGCCTGGTCGCCCTGATAGGTTTCCCTGAATGTTACCAGATAAAATATAAAACCTTGCTTGAACTTCCCTGGGCCYGGGCCAGGATATTTATATCTTTCCAGGACAGAACTCAAACTAGGCCTTGTACTATCGTTTGTGCCAAGAAAAGTCTTGCTAGGACATGGAAAGAGGAAATTGCTCTCTCGTTTCCATGTGGACATCAGAAAACTCGGTCCGGAAACAGAYGATGCCACGCAGCAGGTCAGGCAGCAATCAGATTTTATTTAGAAAATATGGATCCCACGTGCTACGCTTGCAAAAACTTTGTGGAAGACACTTCAGGATCACTGTTCTTCTCCTGCGTTCTTTTTTTTGTTTTGCTTTAATCAAGGATTTCTACATGTAACCCTTAAGTAATCCGTGTTTCTTCTTCAAACAGCGCTTTACACCCAGAGATGTACTGGGCACCTCCGGAAATGTGATTTTAATCTTATCTTCCTATGCATAGTGCTTTATATAAGGACTTAATTTTTGTTCTCTTAYGCAACACCTCTTTTTTCACGCAGCGCCTCCAGCCACCACCATAAAGGAGGAGTTAAACTGTATGATGGTGAAAAGATTTCAGTAACAGACTAGCTCCTAAGCTGGTGAGCAGTCGGCTAAAGAAAATAAATAAATAAATAAATAAAAGCAACAGATTTGCAGGTTTTGTGGGCAAGGACAGAAAGGACTCCCTTGTTGGTTTCTATTTATGGTCCCACAGCAGATGACCTGAATCTCCTCCATACTCATCCCCCTCTACAGAGCCTATAGCTTAGATTATTCACTTCTTAATGAAAACACCACCTGCCAGATGGACAAGAGAATAATTACATTACACTTACATTAATAAAATACATACGAGCCCCATTTGCTGTGCATGGAGCGGCGCTGTATGTTTGCATCTGTGTACAGTAGAAACACTCAGAAACGCAATTTTCTTATTTGTATTTTATGGTAATGAAGACAGAGATCTTATTCATGCAGTTGCCTGGTGCAAATCTACTAGATGTGGGAAAGGCAGCTCTTTCTGGAGCAAGGAACTCTCCTTCGTCATGGTCTCGGCTTGCTGGATTTTGGAGGCCAGGCTTTAACTCCTCCATCCACCTCGTACAGCTGCCCAAGACCCCGGGCAAAAGGAAAGAGACCCCACCAGGAGGTACTCAGAAAGAGGGAGCTCTGTAGGGYGGGATTCAAGGCAATTAGGCCTCTGTATCCCTAAAATGATTCCCAGCACCCCACTTGGAGTACATCCTGCCCCGGCAGGGCGGCTCAGGGAGCAGGCCCAACACTCTAAATTGTCCCTGTTTCGGGGAGACAAGGGCAGGGAATCCGCAAACAACTGAACGGAGATGCAGCACGTAAGAGTTTCAGTGCTAAAATGACGCCACAGACTAACTCACTTGCTGTACGTAGGGCATTTGTGTTGAATTAGGGAGTGCAGGAAACYGGTTTCACCTCCCGTGAACATCCTGAGCAGCCATGTTCTCTTCTCACCCCAGAGGACACATCCTTAGCAAAGCAAGCAGCTTGATCCATATTCAACCTCCAGAAATTCTGTAATACAGGAATCTCACTGATAACATTTCTTCGTGTCTGTCCTGCAGCTCTGCAATGGAGAGTTTCTCTGCAGGTTTTCCAGCCCGTTCTCACATTCTTGGCTCTCCTTGCCTAGATGAAGTGGAGCTGCGAAAGACCCTTTGGGGACTTATTGCTCCCTGTTTGCAGACGCCCAAGGAAACTACTGTTTGCTCTGATCAAAAATACGAATCCTGCCACTCAGCCCAACGGCACCAGGAACACGGACAGGTATTTGCACTGCCTGGAAGACACTTCTCACCTCGGGAAAGAACCGGCACCTTCCGCGCGCACTGTGTGCTCTCCCTGCCACCGCGGACTACCATGTGGTGGGGAAATAATAAAGAAAATGGAAGAAGCCCAGAGCGAGCTCTAAATAACGCTCCAAATGCCTTGCACACAAGGCAGCCTGTCTTTCTGGCTGGCTACTAATGCATATTTCCTTGAGGGAAGAAAACATCGCTCTCGGTTTGCCTGAGACCTGCACGCCAGTCGTAGCCAGACAGCAGTCCTGGTTTCACAAGCAGCCAGATTCCAGCCCTGGATATTTTCCATCAGGATCCCATTAAGTCGGGGCATGTGCAGCTCGCTCAGACTGTGCGAGAGCCACGTGTGTCTTTGAGAGCACACTTGGATGTTATGTTTGTTTCTGGCTTCCTAATGGTTTTCATCTCCCCTAAATAACAGCCTGTTTTCTGGAAATTCGGTCATCTTCAACGTTTTCACAAGTTTCCCCCTCCTCTCTGGCGAACAGGGTTGGAGCTATCAAATGTTTGTGGCTTCTGTTTTCACTTGTGAAGACAAAAGGCTGCGAGCTGTGTTGAGACTGCAGACTGGGCTGCTCAGGAACCTTCTTTTTCTTTATCCTAGCGAGATAGACACAGTCCTGCTACTATGTTAGCAGATGCAAAGTGTCACGGAAATGGACCAAAGCCTACGCCACGACACTAAAAATCGCCTCAAAACACTAAATGCACAAAGAAGAAAGTCGTTGCAAAGCACGCGGTGCAGGTAGCCAGTGCTGCAGATCATCCACGGTTCCCAGCAATTCCCAGTGTTCTTGGCAATGGCAGAATATAGATCTGACCTCCCGAACGCGGCAATGTTTATTGTGCTGGCGTGGTGATTCACTAAGTACAGGATGTGCCCAATTATTCTGTGTATTTTTCCAATCCTATTTCATAAACTTCAGTTGCACAAGTAYAGCAATACATTCTTTCTTGCTTGCCCATTAAAACTCATTTTATGAAAAGCCCTCCAACTCGAACAATAAGATCACAAACTGGCTATATGCATGTGTGCTTTTTTTCTTGATATTGTTGTTGTTGTAACCATGGAATCAAAAATCTCGGCTGCTGAGTGCATATACTCTGTGATACAATCACTTTCTTTTTTTTTTTTTTTTGTCTCAACCTGCTGAGAAAAGTTTTGCTTTAACATAGGATACTGCTGCTCTTCCAAATCCCCAAATTAAAACCAGCAGTTCTGAGGACACGGATTTCTAAGCCAGCAACATTTGGCTGCCTAACATAAAAATTAGCAGAATTGTTATTACTAAAAACAAACCATTAGATCTTTCCAAGATAAATAAAAACTTAGAATTCTGACTATCAGCCCATAAACAAAGCTTCTAATTTAGTTTGTTTGAACATTGCACCACAGCTAATACAGACACAGCTTCACATTCTGTATCCCTACAGATGATTTCACTACCTTAAGCAAGCTGGCTAGAAACTGAAGCTTCATTCTCCTTTTCTTTTTTATTTTCCTTTCAAGACGAGTTACTACAAGCAAACACAAATCTTTTTATCACAGTTAAAATATCGTGAAGGTAACAGCAAGCTGATGTCTTATCCAGCATGTCCTATACCTTGCAAAGCTCAAAGCTATACATTTAAAACTACTTTATAAGTCAAGGGGGCCTTTTCTTACAAAAGTGGCAAAGACGACAACGTGAAAGATGAACACCGTACAGGATTCCCCATCTCCTATTGTGCAGAGGCATTTACCAGAGCCCTAGATAGGGAAATACAATGGGAGTAGTGAGCTGAAATAAGCCCACGTTCATCCAGAGGGCTCCCGACACCCACAGAACCAGGTGGCTGGGGATGGGCGTGCGGAGGAAGGCCCTGACCCTGTGGCTGGGATCACCGTGGCGGTGCCGCACRCGCAGCAGGATCAGCGGGAGCAGGGAATCCCCCGGGCACCCGCGCGGATCCTGCTGCAGCTGCCTGGGCCCGGGGCTGCCCCCGCCTCCACTGCCTTCCCTCCCGAGGGAAAACGCTGCTCCAGGGACGCACCCAACGGCCGCCTTCCTTCGCAGGGACTCGTGCGGGCCTGAAGCTCGAGCTCCCCTGCATGGAGTCGAGCTCTCTGAGAGATGGGGCCATTTGGGCCCAGGAAACAATCTGAATTTGGTCCAGAATAAAATGCTCAGTGTTGCACACTGTAAATACAAGCCTTGGCACCACCTGCTTTGGTTTAGTCCCCCGCTCCTGCTGAGGCTGGTAGCACAGAMACAGCCCCGTCCTCCCAGCACGGAGAGCTGCCAGGAGCGCCAGGGCAGCCTGCTATTCCTGCGAGACAGCTTCCTACCAAGTTTTTCCTGGGCATCCGTGTATTATGCTGGCTAACAATTTCCTGCATTACATTTGACGATGGAGGCACATCCTTCAATTGCAGAAATTCATAAAGCACATCCGTCACCTGGCTACGCAGCCCCGACGGAACAGGGAGGACACTGTGCCACAGCACAACCCACATGTGCTCCCCTCTGCTACTCCTCGCCCATCACGGGAGGTGTCTGGCGAGCAGCTCCCTCCGACATGGAGCAAACCTGCAGCATGGGCCCAGCTCTACCAGGTCGGGCTCAACTCCAGGGGCTCTGCGATTAGTCAGTGCAACCCCTTAATTAGACCCGCTCTCTCCAAGGTGGCGCGGTCTGCAAAAACGGGATGGCCACTTGAGGCAAACAACCCACTCCTCCAGCTAGAGGTTTTCCACTCTGCTTCAGGAAATTATCGCCACCTCTCCACTTGTGGAGTGCATCCGGCAGTCACTTGCCAGGCTCTGCAACCTCTCTGAGGAGAGACATAAGACAGGCCAAATTAAAGCTCTAAGCCCATTAATCACACCCTCATGACTTCAGATAATGCAACATGCACCATATGCTTATGTAGGTCTTGCCTTCGCCCGTAATCTAGATTACGGGATCCTCTCAGTGGAATAAACTACGAGCAGGACCGCAGTGAAAATATAGATATATTTCAGAAGTGAGGAGGCATAGGCAGGGGTCATATCAATTCATTCCCTCTCTAAAAGGCAGTTACACAAGAAGTTCATACCTGAGCTCAAACGGGCTGATTAGCATTCCTGAAATGAAACTCACCAATTCCTCACATAAAACTAGGCCCAACTGATGGCACATACCCATTCTTCGTCACGTTCAGTGCTTCASGAAGTGCAGTTCAAACGGATCCCTGCAGCTTCACAAAGTTGGCTGCGAAGAATTGAGCAAAATCATGTGAAATGCCTCTCCATCATTCCTAGGGCAGGGGCAATGTGCAGCCACAAACGGCAGTGGAGGAATGTGGCTGAAGTAGCTCCTCTGACAAGGGACTGAGAAAGCTCTTCAGCCTCGCCGCTGAACTGCAGGGAGTTAAGTAGCACAGTAATTTAACGCCTATATTTACAGACAATATCCTGCCATACTTTGGGGCCTACATGACTATCAGTCCTTAAAAAGAAGAAAACAAATTAAAATTGGGCTTGCTCAAATTTCKTTGTTTCTATGCCATGTTAAGTGTGAGTTCAGTGCACTGTAAGTGCACAGTATTTCACATGAAAGAAAATCATTCTGAAGGGGGGATCGGCCATGTGGAGATTTACACAGATTTAAAATCAAACTCATCAGAAAATGAGTAATCCTGTTGGACTCCTTGCTTAAAGTCAACATCTTTCTAAAAAAGCCATTGCAACAGGTTTTAGGCTGATATAGGAAGTTCTGGGTAAACTCTAGCAGAGGTTTTTTCGATGGGGCTGCCTGTCCCTGAGCTGCTGAAGGAGCCTGTTACTTCCACGTGTATCTTGTTCACCCCAGCCCCCTAAGGAGTCAACCCGCTCCCCATACGCGYGCACCAGAGCGCTAACACGTTGACATCCTATTTTTCATGCTTCTTCCCAGCTACGCACTTAAAAACGCGAAAACCAGTTGCGTCAGCTTTCAGTTGTGAAAACAAAACCAAAAGGAAAAAAAAAGGGGAAAGAAAAAAAAAGAAGAAAAAAAAAAGAAAGAAAAAAAGCAGGGACTCATAGTAACTGAGCGAGAGCAGTGACGGGTTAAGGTGCTTCTGGTGCTGTTTTCTCCAGCCCTGGCTGGAGTATCGGGAGACCGAAGCTTTTACTGGGCTTGAAAACATTCGCGGCATCCGCTGCCAGGGTCAGCGCAGCGTTTTTGCGCATAGGCAGTTTCACACAAATCAAAGCCTCATTTCCTCCATCCCAAAAAAGAAAAAAAGGGCAATATTTTTCCTTTCCTACTGCATTTCGCTGCGCGCGGGACGTTTATGTAAGTGTTCCTGCAGCCGTGCCCGCGCTCGCGCGCTCCGCCGCGGCGCCGGGAGTGAGCCAGGCCGGAGCTCCGGAGCAAGCCAGGCTGGAGCTCCGGAGCGAGCCAGGCCGGTGCTCCGGAGCGCGGCTCCATGCGCCGCCGTGCTCGCAAAGCTTGAGTTTGGCTGGGGAAACACCAGGATACAAATCTGCACTTGATGAAACTGCAAAGTTTGTTCCACTCACACGCGGAAACAAATGAGACCCAGGCCCAGATCGCTCTGTGGCCTCTGGCTCCAACCAGGGCTAGTTGGGAGAGAAGGGGCTGGTGGGGACCAGGCACCTTTTGGGATATAGGGACAGATCCAGCTCCCACAGGTGACTCACCCATCTCCCTTTAGGCACAATGGGGGTGACCATGGAGAAGGGAAAAGTCCCGGAAAGCTTTCCCTGGAAACCTTAGATGCTTTAGCCTGTCCAATGGAAAGTGTGAGCTTTGAYGGGCAAAATGCCGTGAGTTTTTACCCTAATGCCTGCAGAGAGCGGATGGTTGTGTCTAGGTGCTCAAACTGTGGCAATTCCCATGACTCACCCTCACAGGAACAGTAGGACACCGAAGCTATAGGGGCTGTATGGAAGTTGCCTTACACGGGGCTCTAATGAACACGGTGGGAAACGCCTTTTTATCTTCATCAAAGACCTGCTTTCAGCTCAAAATCTCATTAGCTTAACAAAGAAAAAAATAAAACAAAAAGAGGGAGAAAGATGGAGAGAGAAGGTAGGGCTGGAGAGCGGGGTTAAAAAGCCGATTTCAGGGATTTCCAGCCCCATTCAGCCTGCCTGGAAGTCATACTCTGCCTGGCGCTAGGCCAGGGTAGGCTTTTTTCCTGACCTAAAGTGGTATCTGCACCACTTAGGTGCCATAGGGGAAAGACGGGGGAGCTGAGTCCCTCTCAACCCACCACCCTCTGGGGGACCCTCTCTGTCCTCARGGCCCTCCACTTAGAGCCCTCAGGGCCCCAGTTTGGTCACAGGCCTCCATTTAGGCGGGCACCACGAAGATCCACAGGATCCACAGGAGGCGACTCCAGCAACTGCACCTCAGTTGCTCAGCAGAGCCCCAAAATGGGCAAACGAAGGCCGTGCAGGCCATTTTGCTGKGCCGGAGCCCGTTCACTCAGGGTAATCTCAGATAATACGAGTKACAATAGCGGGTAATAAATAAATGCATAAATATCCAGCTGGAAGCCTCCCGAGCTCCTTTGATCCCTGCTCTCTGAGTCACGCGGTCAAGTGCTTGCAGTGCTGCAAACCGACCTCGGTGCTTCCAGGAGGCTGTGGGAGGAACCCAAAAGCTCAGCTTAACACCAAATGCACTACCCGTGCACTTACCCACACCAAATGCACGCTGCCAGCGTGCCGGGGCTCCGCTTCGGGGCAATCCTGGCCTGGCAGCATTGGTCATGCCGGCAGCCTGGCCTCCGCAGCCCGTGCCTCCAAACCAACCGCACTCCCTTGCAGACAGGGGAGTCAAAGGCTACATATCCTTCCTAGACAGGTAGTGTTGGTATAAACCATGATTTTGTTATTGGCAGTTACTTTGCTCTCTAAAAATGTTAACACTGCACTGTAAGCAAAATAAAATTGTTCTTTTAATGAAGGTTCCCCTTCTCCAGCCCGTCTGGTTGGCACAACGCAAACACGTCCTTTCAAGCGCCCTTCCTCACGCAGCTCCCCCTCGAGCCAAGAGGAGTCAACGCTAAAAATAGCAGAAGGTAAAAGCTGCTCCGGGAAGGTCCTGAAGAAGCCAGCCGTGCCACATGCCTCAAAGGAGTCATTTGTCCACAACATCTCAAGTGTTCACAGGGAGATGGGCAGAGATAACGCTCGGCTTAATGCCTCCTTCCCTCCCCSCAAGCCTTCTTGGAAATGGTGTTACGCCTGAACACGCTGCTCCAAGTGTCCACAACCGTTCCCGACTTTCAATGCCCCCTTCCTCCAGGAATCGCTTCAATGTGGGTCATTCTATTTATGCTGCTCTTCTCTAATCAGAGGATGAAAGACTATCACTTGCAAGAAAGGACTGCTTGGCTCCCGCTCCATCTTCGGGCAGTGCCAACAATAGGACTGCTTACAGCTAATCCATTTACTCGGCTTACCTGTTACACACCCAGCTCCTTAATACTCCCGGCATGGGAGCCTCACGGAGTCTGTGCACTGCCAAGCGACCCGTGGTGACCTCCCGTATGCCACGTACTCGCCAAGCTGTCAATTTGGATTAAGACAAAAGCAACCCGAAAGTGTCGCTGGAGTTGCCCATAGGCTGCCCATGGAAGAAAATGTGCCTGCCTCTCCATTCTGTGGAGGTGTAACTGCCATAAGCTCCTTCCTGCCTATGGCTAAACCTTCAAGAAATAGAAGCCATAAATGACACTGAGAGTAACTCTCCGGGGCCAAGGAGACAAATGCCCAGCATGAGCTGATGTCCCTTCTTTGCTTCTCTTCTGTTCCTGGGTTTCCTCTTCACTCCTCCCGAAGTGAACTGTGAGTTTCAACAGCTCACACGTGTGCTCCACTCTTGAGACAAACACTAAGTCAAGTAACTTTTGAGAGATGAAATAGGAGGGGAGCAAATGCAAAAGAGAAATATCACAACGCACGTGTCTTATAGCACTCAGACAGAGCCATAATTGGAATCTTTTTTCAAAATCTGAAAGTCATCTTATACTGCACTCAGTTCTCTCTTTTTTACTTCCCTGTGAAGGCAGAAAAGACTCGTAACGTGTTGCTGACCTTATTGACTGAAGAGCTTGCAGCCTCCTGCAAGTAGCTCTGCCACTTCAGAGCTCACTATTTTCCCTGCTCTTCTTCAAGATCTTCAGTCTTACTTTCATGTGCAAAATATAATGCAAATAACAGACAAACAAAAAAGATGAGAAAACGGCGCTTGGAGCTTCAAGAGCTTTAGAAGAGCTTTAGCTCCCGAGTCTACAAATCATCATAAGAAACCAACCTTCTCAGAAAAACATACTTGGTGAGATGTAAGTTTGGGTTGATTCCGGAAAGAGCCAATGATTCACAAATGCAGGAAACCAACCTAGGAGCAAAGAAAAGACTAAATTCTCCAGCACATACAGAGCTGAACAGGGAGAGGGATATGAAGAATATAGAAAAAGTRAAGAAAGTCCCAAAATATTCATACTTAAATCAAGATAAAACACTCGGCATGTACAAAGAAATCTCTTTTCCTCTGAGAGGTCTAGAAAGAGAAGTGGAGCTTTAGGGGGTTGGGCATAAGAAAAGTACTCAACTACAAAGCTAAACAAACACAAATCCATAGGAAAGCTCAATAGGGAAAAAACCCTAACAGTGACTACCCAATTTGTTATTAAAATAAAGCATCCTGAGGCTGTAGTGTGAATGGATCTTCATGGAGAATCCAGCTGCAACAACTGACACTACTCGTGTTTCCGTGGACCAAGGAATTCAAATACTGTGAACTGTCTTTGCAAATAATTTGCAGTATTACCAAAGGAGGTGAAAAAGCAAAAACATGAAAAATCCCATGCAAACTATAAATGAAGTATATACAGAAGAAGGTATACAAAAAAACAAGTTTCCATGGAACAAGCCATTTTAGCGTTCCCCCTACCCTCCCATAGCCATCTGAAAGTGAAATGTCCAGGTAAAATTGGTTACATGACTGACACAGCTGCCAACAAGATGCATGTGGGTGACTGCGATTCTTTTTCCRCTCACTATCTGATTCYTTTTCCACCTATACAGGGGGTCATTGACTATGAGTTTGGACTAGGTGCCCCGCACTGTGACGCTTAAGCAGAGGTGAGCTAAGGAAACAGAGCTGACCTCTAAATCTCTGGAATGCGCACACGGACTATGTGCAGTGCAGGCTGCGGAGCAAAGGCAAGCACGCTTTACCTTTAACTTCACAACCGAACTGAATTCAAAGAGCCCCCGTTCCTAGCGGGGACAGGCAATTTATTGCCAGCCTGGTGCATGTGACACTTGGCACTACGGAGGACAGCCTGACTGCCCTTCAGGCTACCTCTTTCTTACCTGTTAGGCCTGCAATTTGTGCAGAACAAGGTTTTTTCCCTGATCCCAATTATTGAACATTTTCTTCCCGGTGAAATAGCTCATGTTTCAGGAACCCTTACTACACTGATTAATAAATTCCTGTAATTTCCATAAGGAAGATACTCAGCCAGCAACGACAGTCCTCACTTCTCCTCGGCTGTTTCCGAAGTGGGAATACTTTGTGACACTCGCTCCCCATCGTTCAGCAAGTGACGGTTCCTTCCTCCTCGCCTTGGCCTGAGAGGACAGCTCCCCTGGCTGCCACTCACAGCTCCCGGGACCACCTTCATTTTAGCTGAACTGAACCCCCAGTGTTTTGCTTTGGTGAGAAATGCCATAACATTTCCAAAGAGGAATTTTTCTTCATTTTGGTGTACTGAAGATTTTAATGCTTCACTTTTTGGGGTTTTTTTTTGTTTGTTTGTTTGTTTTCCAGATTGAGGCCTAAAATCTCAGATCCAGAGCACTCTGTGAAACCCAAATTCCTATTGGCAATCACCTCTCATTGCTTGGGGAAAAACAAACAAACAGGAATAACAGGATGCCCTGGCACTTCAAGGCTCCTTTCACTGCTTCATGAACTGGCAAATCCCCACACGTAAATGGCAGCTCTGGAGCTTGGCGTCAACCTTCAGATAACTATTTTGAGCATGGGGAGTGGAAGAAGTTAGACATTTCTGAAACATTTGTCCCTCCTCACTTTCCCTGGCACCTCTGTGTAGTGCATAACCTCCCTGCCTCTGCACATCTRAAAATGTTCAGATCCACAACCCCAGGTCACAAACACCCTCCGCTMCCTGCCAAACACAAGCGACGCTTTCTAGCGCACACAGATGGTTGTGGAACTAGTGCTTCATTAATGGAGCAATCAAGGGGATTTTAGGGAATTCCACTTAGACTAAAAAGCTCAGAATGTCCATAATAGAAGAAAAAAACCCAGCAGCTCTACTCACGTAAGTGATACTAAGAATGGTATAAGACTTACAGGAGAGAGCCTAACCTTTCAGGGAGGATAGGAAGAGTCCAACTGATTTAGATGATGTAAGAGAAGGCTGTGAGGCCGACCAGAACATACCTGCCTTCCCTAAGAGAAGATTCCCAACAGCAGGTATCTGTCAGAGCTAGTGCATGATAATGGAATATGAAACAGTGTCCTCACAAATTCCGAGTGCAAAAGTAGCAACAAAATTCTTTTGGGGAAAAATAATAATAATAATAATAATAATAATAATAATAATAATAATAATAATAATAATAATAACAACCACTGGAAAAACTTCCAAGACCTCTTCATCATCTCAAGTCTTGAAATCAAGACCAGAGGCCTTTAAAGTACAGTAAAGCTCAGCCAGAATATATTTGACTCCTGCATGAATTATTAGTAATGAAATTCAGTGTCTTCTGTGTCACATACATGCAGGCAATGAGCATTACGGGTCCCTCCRTCTTTAAAATCTCTTAATTCTCCTTTCTATGTGCTTGGACTCAATTACCTTTTATCGCAGGCAAAACCTAGACAAACATTGGCACATTTCTGCAGAACTTAAGCCAAAGAAGCTTGAAACAGCTTAAAAGTCATAAAGCATCATAAAAGACAGTCTTCTTTTGCATCTTAGGACCAACATAAACTAATTATTAAAAAAAAAAAAAGCACTTATAAACCCCATATAGACCCAACGCCATTTCTCAAATGTAGAATGGCAGCATGCAATACTTTCAGTCACAGTCCTTTGTTAGCAAGTAATCTCTATCACAAAATATATCCAGTTAATTTTGCAACCAGATTGGAAAAAAAATAACTCAATAGAGAGAGGAGAATTCTCATCCCAAAGCCACCACCGAGATCTTAACTGATAAGTGGGGCTCTCTCTAGCTATTGAAGAGAATTATTGAAAGAATTTTCTGGTGATTTCTTTTTCTACCAAGAAAACAGAAAAAAAAAAAAAAAGGAGGACTATTCTATATTTTTTGAGAGAGAGCAGGCTTTCTCTTAGTAATAAAAGGGATCATATGACAACAGTTTTGCAGTGTATCGTRCGAGCTCCGTTGGAGCCCCTCCAATCCCTATGCAAGCCGTGCCATTTTGACAACAAAGCAGCCTCATTGAGACAGGCAGGCTTCAGCTTAATCCTGGCTCTCCTCAATGGAGAGGACACACTAGCCGGCCAACAATGAGCCAAGGAAAGGGCTGCGAATCTTTAGTGACAACTGCACGCGAAGGAGGAGGAGATGCACTCCGAGAGCAGCGCTTGCTCCGCTCCTTAGGAAGGCCACTTCCAAACAAAGATTGCTTTTTTTTTTGCACAGAAAATGAGAAGATCTTCCCAGTTTTTGCGCGTGGATCTTCCCACCTCCAGCATCACCCCAGTGTCACCTTCTGTTCCTCCAGTAACCGGCTCCGCTCCATAAAAAAAGGTGAGGAGAGAAAGGTCCCACCTTCCTCATTCCTTCCCTCTCCTCCTTTCCTCACCTTTTGGGCTCGTTATGCAGGGCCCACAGTGCTGTTCTGGGGTTTAAGGCACATGCACCTGGACTGTATGTTGGAGGGGAGGAGATACTTGGCCTTCATTTCATTTACTTTACTGAGTTCTCAGGGAAATTAAACTTCTCCCTCCTGGCATTTGGCTAGGTGCAAGAGGGACCTCATGCAGGCAGCTTCGCTCRCTCTGGTCCCTAACCCATGTGGGGACACGAGCTCCAAGTGCTCCTGTGAGCAATTTTGATGTTCCATCACACACAGCTGCAGAGGTGCACACCGAAGCACACGGGGTGATGAGATACAATGTTCAATAAACTGTGTGGTGAACTCCCAAACATATTTTCCAAGTGGGAGCAGAAGCAAATAATATAAATCCCCAAAGGGAAAAAAAAAAAAGAAAATGGGGGAGTCCCTGCTTGAGCAGGAGGGCTGGACTAGCTGCTCTCTAGAGGTCCCTCCCAACCTGGACCACGCTGTGATTCGGTGAGACGCTGAGGTGGCAGAAGAGCAGCTATTCACCCGCTCTGCACAGCAGCATCTCTCACACTGCTGCAGTGTGTGGCATTGCTGAGGAGAAGGGATGCCCTAGATGTAGGTTGTGTTAGGAGAGGGCAGTTCTCTTGGGCAGCAAAGCTCTTCCACTTGGCCTTCGTTTGCGTGGAGGAGAGGCTCGGACCGTCCAC
This sequence comes from Nothoprocta perdicaria, assembly GCF_003342845.1. NCBI lineage: Eukaryota > Metazoa > Chordata > Aves > Tinamiformes > Tinamidae > Nothoprocta > Nothoprocta perdicaria. The sequence continues at coordinate 43,128 of NW_020455005.1, forward strand.
GTGGGAGCAAGCAAATCTGTGCTCCTTGGCAATCGGGACAATTTCAACAGCGTTTGCAGCAGCTCTAGAAAACACAGGATGCGWTTACCCTGGCCAGGGATGATTACAGCTCTTCATACGACCTGCTTATTGGCAGGGTAAATGCARGGACACATATACACCCCTTTAAACATGCAGACACACACACGACGATAGGGCAAAACCTTGTGAAACCTGAGGAACAGGCCAGCTCAGTCCACGAGCTTCGGCATAATGAGTTTCTTAAAACCTTTCAGGTATTTACTCTGGCAAATACAACCTGATAATACAGGTATTTGTAATATAAATCAAATACAGGTGTGTGCATGTCCTTTTTTTTTTTTAATTAAAGCAATTACAATCTTTCAGATATTTGAATGTAAAGCTTTGCTTGGTAATTCTGGTAAGAAGTGCAGGAATGGAGCAGCTTCAAAGCCTCCYGAGAGAAACACAAACTCATCACAAAAGGCAAGGCATTTAGGGAGAGAGTTTCCAGGACAGAAGAAACAGCTTTCTGTTCATCTCCCACTAACAGCCGATGGGAGCTGAAGAGACTAACTCTTCCAGTACATTGGGAAGTCTTCTCATTACTGTCAAAATGGAAGTGCTGGAAAGCATGAGTGACTTGAAATTAAAAAGCAGTTAAATTAAAGCCCTGTCTGTCACATCTGCTTTCAAAAACCCTCCTAATCCAATGCTGATTCATACACAAACGGTCCACCAAAGCAGGACTGCTACTGTTCACAGGTCCACACACATCTGATAAGAAAGAGGCCTCCTTGTCTTTTTTTTTTAATAAACAGCTTTAATTTTTAACCTGACAACAACAATTACATTTTCTCCATTGAATTGCAACACCTTGCAAATGCAGAACCAAGTTTAATCTTTCCACACTTAAGTCTACAAGCTCAGATGGTGCGAATAAAAATACGTTCTGGGAGTTTTCCCTCTTCAGGAGTAATCGGCCGGGAGGGAGATGAAGCAAGGTAGGGAGCTAAGGAGCAGATCTGCTGAGGTCGGCTATTTTGCTGTCCAGTGAGGAGAATGTCCCCAGTCTGAATTGCTGAAAACTGGGCAATTTTCTTTTGAGAATGTCAAAATAAAGTCAAAGAAATTAAAAAAAAAAAAAAAAGAAGCAAAATCCAGAGACCTCAGACAGGCCCCTTGAGCCTTGAAAGCCCTGCTGGACCCTGCCTTTGAATCTCTCAATGTACGTCAGTACCAAGATGATTTGGGTCCAAAGACTCTGACTGTTCTGGGAAAAATCTCCGACTGGCTCTCCTCTCAACTACATTAACCTAGTTAGAGGAAAAAAAAAACAATCAGTTATCCAAAGAATCAGCCACAAGTCTTTCACTGAGAAACGCTGATGTTCAAGTCACTGACCACAGAAGATGCCAGTGCTCCCATCTGAGAAGCAAACAAACTTACATCAGTAAGAAAATTCTGCTAAACTGCTCCCTGACATTTCCAAACAAAGCCCCCAGAGACACAAGGGACTGATTAAGCCCGACCACTTCCTTCATCCCGGTGTGAAGCACATTCGAATTCCTAAGTAATCTCTCTGATAAAATACACCAGATCGAAGACTCCGTCTACTCTGCCCCTTGCCATTTCTAAAAACACACAATAAAGAACACCTTGCTGATTTATGGCAACGTAGCAAAGAGGGTTTGGGGCACAACATTACAACTGTCCTTCTTTAAATATGGGAATATGGGGGCGATTGCTGTGGAGGGAGCCTCTACTGTCCCTAATTCAGATGAGAGATTTGCAATTGAGAAATGCGAAGCGATGCAAACAAGTTCACCGAGGAGAATTTGCATCTCTCCACCGGATTTATCAGATGCTTGAAGATGAAGTTAGGATAATCACATTCCCAACGCAAAGGTAAGAAGCAAACTTTCTGGGGTGTGATCCTTTTGTTAAAGAGGCACGGAAGGCACGGATAAGTTTCCAGAATGGTAATGCTGGAAAGCTCCTTCACATGATTCACAAATTCCAGAAAAAGAAGAAGAAAAATAATAATAATGAGACATTTAGAAGTAGTCAGTTTGTGAAAGGAAGCTTTAAAAGTTCAAGAACCAGCTATTTCAAATCTTCTGATTTTGACTGCATTTTCAGTCTCCTAAATTCAATCCAAGTGAAAGGAAATTAGCATATATTTAGAAAGAAATGCTAGGAAAATAAATGAAGAAATAAAGCTTCTTCATACTTCCCAAGTGAGGGCAGGTCACCCTCTCCAACAATGTAAAATATGGTACTAATTTTATTTGGCTTGTCATAGCGTACTGGATGTCTGAGCTACATTCCAGCAACACGTCGGACAGACTGAAAACAATAACAGCCAGTATCTCCCAAGTGACTTTCTTCTTGAGTGTGGAGGCTACCAACACAGAGAAGCAGACCACAGGGCTTTTCACCACCAAATGAACCAGCTTTTGTGCTGCCATAATTTGACTTTCATCCACAAACAAAAAAAGTCTTGCTTGACTGCAGAGCTGCTGCGAATTCAAGACCATGGCCTTTCATCCCCAMGATGGGAGCCCGGCGAGACCTAAGGGAAGCTTTAGAGCTGTTAACGGCGGCTACTGTGCGYTGTGCGAATGCTGCCTCAAATTCACATCTTCAGAACGGGCTAGTTCCAGGATAAGGTGCAACTTGGTGGCCCACGCTTGCTCAAACTGAGCCTAAGAGCCTAAGAATACTGACCTTCATGCAACAACAATCATACTGATGCAACAGTTCGTAAAATTATCTCCAAACATTGTAACTCAAAAAAGTATTTTCTCAATATATCMTTTTTGTCCTTTGGAATGTTGTTCACACTCTTTCTTAACATTGTGGAGAAAGCAAAACAAACCAACAAAATAATTACAGTCTAAAATTAGCAGCATTGTTATGTCATTAGCTCAATTATCATTCCCTCTCTTCTGAATCAAAACATGCGGGAGACCATTCCACATTAAATCCAACACACATGGCATATTAGGCACATGTAAGAATTGCTTGGCATGGTCCAGCCCATGTACTTGAATACAATCAAAATGTCAAGTATGCAATTAAAAACTTATTTTCCCCTTTTCCTACAGAGAATCCAAGTAACTTGTGTCAGGCTGCAAACTATGACCACCACGCACCAGGAACTCATGAAACAACCAAACAGAAAAATAATTACTAAAGACAAAGAATGGGGAGAGGTTACCTACGGAGCAAATCAGGCTACCTAGACCTATCTAAAGTAAGCAAGAGATTAAACAAACAGTCTCAAGTCCACTTACTTGTGAATTCTGAGACAATTTCTACAGAGGAGAAATCATTTCACCTAGTATGTACTCATATAATAATCAATAAGTCTTCTATTTGATATGCAGAAGCAGTTCCTGACCAAAACTGATGCAAAGATAACAGCAAGCTAGCACTACAGAGCATAGGAAAATGATAGGAAAATGATGCATGAGAGACCAGGTCCCAGTGATGCATGTTTGTTCTGTGTAGAGCTAATTGGCTACAACAATAATTATTTTTCCTTTCACATACTGCAAAGGCAATGACTGGATTTATGGGTTACTTGCCTGGCTACTGGAATGAAAGGATTTTTTTGATGACTTAAGTCTTGGAGGATAAAAAAGTCCCCTCCTTATAGTTTGCTCACAAAGCGTCTTCTTCATGTTAAAATGCCTTAGGAAGAGATCACTGGTAAAAGGTCTTTTCTGAGCAAGAAAATGTGTCTCCAAGCAGTCAGAAGATGATGTTTGAAAGAGGGCAAAGGGAATGGCTGCCCCAAGGGAGAATACTGCAGTGAACAGGGCACGTGCTAGGGCTAGCTTCTCTCACTCCAAAAATGGAAAAATCAGCATTGCCAAATAAAATAGCAGATTGCCTAGAACTGCAAGCCTGCTAACGAGCAGATGCAAGAAACAGGAGATTTAAGGTTGAGAATGACAGAGAATGCACCAAAGTTAGGACCCAGCTCTGTGGTTACTTGGTCGGTAGGTGCTCAGAAAAGACACCTCATCACAGACTGGCWGAGGTTGGAAGGGATCTGTGGAGATCATCCAGTCCAACCCCCTGCTCCAGCAGGGACACCCAGAGCACGGGGCACAGGGCGGCATCCAGGCGGGTTGGGAAGATCYCCAGAGAAGGAGACTCCACAGCCTCCCTGGRCAGCCTGTGCCAGGGCTCTGGCACCCTCACAGGAAAGTTCTTACTCATAMGAAGTTGGAACTGATGGGGATGGTGCTAAAGCTCCTACAGCCTAGACTATCTCTGACATAATGGGAGAAAAAAAGAGAGAGGGGAAAAAAAAATAAAAATAAAAAGGCTGTGAGTATTTTCCTGAGGGAATCCTCGAGGCTAACAGGCCCGGCTAGGCTGCCAAGGCCAAGGGGAGGCACTGCACGGAGGCGGCAGGCACCGAGGAGAGCAAGCCCTGTTGGATGAAGAAGAGGAAGCCGCTGAGGAGCCGCTGTTTGGCACCGAACACCCAGAGCCGCTGGGTGGAGAGCCCCCCGGGAGCACCGAGGCCTTGCAGGGCAAACAGCCATCCCCAAGCAGAGAGGGGCGGCAGGGAGGCCGGGGCACCCGGTCGAGCAGAGCTCCCCGGGCCCCTCGCGGGGCCCCGCCGTGCGGCAGCAGCCGGGGCAGCCCTGTCTGCCCATCGCGCCCCGCGAGCCCCCAACACCCGCCGCGCTCGTACGCAGCTGCCCCTGCACCCGCCCACCCAAAGGCTGCAAGGGAAAGGAAAAAAAGGGCAAAAAATCTCCAGAAATGTAGTCTCCAAACGAAACCGCTCACACGCCATGGGGTGGGCTGGGGGAAGAAAGGCAGCTCTTTATTTCCTCCTGTCTGGGAGAACATCGAGCGGTCTTAATTGCTTGATGCGTTAGAGATAAGAAGGAAGGGTCTGAATTGACTCTTCATTTGTGGGAGCGCAGCGCTAATTCCAGCTCTTGGGCTGAGGATGGTGAAATAAATAAAATACTGGCTGGGGGACAAAAAAGGAAGGCAAAGATGGGGAGATGGGACAACTGTATGGCATCGCTGGAAAGAAATGCTTCTTGCAAACGGAAAAGGTTTGCCTTCTTCACATGGCCGAGGAAGAAGAGGCAGAAAATTCCTTTAAAAAAAAGCCTGTTTAGATACTATTAATACACTAGATGGAAAACAATTTAATTTTTTGCCAAAGGTCATGGGAGCATCTATATCTTAGCTACCATTAAAATATTTTAAACAATTCAGTCCCATCTTTTGCTGATCATTCCTTTGAATGAGGCTTTGAGGTATGAGAGCCTCATTCCAACGGCCATAAACATATTTTACCACATCCGTGCTATTTGGTTAAATGGCCACATACATTGACCATCTTCCTTTTATGGCCTCAGCATAGGCTCCAGTCCCTGCCTTGGATGTCTCCCCGGAGAAAAGGGGAAATCCTGAGCAAGATGGGAAGTCCCATCCACTGGATCTCCCAAAAGGTTGCAAAAGTCCTGCTTGAAACGGTGTTCACGTCCTCAGTATCTCCCTCCGACTCCGTCGGGCAAGGCACGACATGCCTGGTTGTTGTGTGGTGCTGTTGTGAGGGACAAGGTGCCCCTCGGAGCGCAGCTCGGAGGGGCCTTCTCGCACTGGAGGAAGCAGAGGGAGCGTATCCCGGCCCTTGCGCACCACAAATGGGAAGCAAAGCACTTCCCGATCCCTTCCCGCTGCTGCAGCTCCAGCCAAGGGCAGGGAGAGCCGGGAGCATCCATGGGGCGGGAGCTGCTCCTGCAGTGCGGCCAAACCCCCCTGGAGGTACCAGCACCGCTGCTCCAAAGCAGGAGAAAAGTCTCTTATCGGAGGCAGCATCTCCTGCGCAGAGCGCTGCTGTGGAGAGAGGCACGCAATAAAAACAGGGTGCAGGGTGGTAACTGGAACAGCCTGGATCTTTTTGGCCCTCTTGGAGCCACGAGGCAAGGCACGGCTGCTGCCTCCAGGGACCTGCCGTCCCACGTGGACTGATAACACCGGCATGCACRCAAACACGGGCAGAGCTGGAAACGCCGGGAGCGCGAGGCACAAAGATCACATTTGGGGATTAAGGGAAAAAAAAAAAAATCTTTCTTCCCCACAATCGTTAGAGGCTTTTGAACCCATTCCGTCACGGCATTTTCACACAGGCTTTGTTTAGGTAAATAAATCGCTTTTCATAAACTCTGTGAGACCTCTCGAGCCATTTGTTAAATGTAGGTTAATTGCAGAACAAAGAGGTGACGGTTTTACTGAGAACCTGCTTCTTGGAGGAAGCTCCTTCACTTGCTGCTAAAAAAAACATTGCACTTCATACCAAGGCTGTCTTAAAAAAGCCCTGCCTTGAACGCGTGCCCTCTCTGCAGAGATGGAGCACAAGGCCTGAACTGCGGCTCCTTCGGAATCCCCTCTCAATAACTGAAGCACTAACTGCCAAAATGTGGTCTCTGAGACCCAAGATGGCATTTTTACTCATGGAAAGGATAAATGAGGATACCTTTTCCAACCAAACCTCTCTGAATTCAGCCTGCATCACACTGGACCAGGTAACCCCTCTGCCTTGAGACTGAAGCATAACCTGAGTCCTCAGATAGAACATCACCCGCTCCTGAAATTTATGGAAAGCACCAGAGTTTGATCTCCCTGGGAGCAGGAGGTGGGGTTTTGTTTCTTCGTTTGTTTGTTTTGCCTTTTTACTCTTAAAAAAGAGAATTAAAAAAAAATCTCAGTACATTGAAGTAGTATTTGATAACATACTGAACTCCACACCAGTGCAATCACCTGCCTCATGTCTAAGGTCTCACAAAACACTCTCAGCAGATGTTCCCATTTTTCCCTCTTTAAAAACAACCCTCTCTTTCAGAGCCCCAGGTCAAAACCCCACCACCAAGGCAAAACTCGGCACCATACAGGAGACAAGCCAAGGAGCACGAGGAGGCTGCAGATCCAGCTACCCACTACCGCCCTATATAGGATTCAGACACACTGTGGACTGGGAGCAAACAGGCAGGGCCAGGACAAGCAGCTTGCCTTTGCTCCTTGTGTTTTATGAATAAGCATTTCAGCTCCTGAACCCTTGATCTCTCTCCCCATAAAATGCTGTTGCAAAAGCCAACTCCAATTTTCCACACACGGAGAAGTATTTGCTATCAGCACCTAAAACAAACATGCATACTTATTCAGCAGCTTTCTCTCTGACCCCCTGTAGGCTAATAATTCGGGTTGGTTTTTCTATTGTGCTTCAGTTTCTTCTTTTTAGGCTTTTCATTTCTAATATCACTGTATTTTCTTTGCCACAACCAGCTTCGGGAGGGCAGCAGACAGCTGGAGAACAACTCGGCAAACCACTGAAACCAGTATGACTGCGGTGGTGGTAGCAGCGGGTTACAGTTTCACTCCTGCAGAGCAGCTGAGAAGTGAATCAGAAGTTAACGTACAGATGAGCCATTAGCTAATAAAAAAGAAAAAAAAAAAAAAAGAAAAAAGATCTTAAAATACAGCAAGTAGCAAGTGGGGGAAGAAGGGGTTAAGTGGGACATGTGGGAAATTATAAATGCCGATTAGCTATGCGTTCATTTCAAAAACGTTCTCCAGCTGTTATGCACGAATATTTTTTTCTTGAAAATAAAGAAAAAAAAAGAAAAGCACTTGTACTGGTTGTACTAGACAGCGCTTTTGGCTCGTGTGACACTGCTCCGGTGACACTGGGTACATGATATGCTGTCACAGACTGTGCTGCTCCCTGCGAGCGGGTCAGCAGCATTGCATCACTCCTAGGGAAACAATACAGCTGTCTCTCCACTTATTTATTTATTTATTTATCTCTCTTTTTTTTTTTTTTTAAGTGATAGCTCATTCCACCGCAATAAATAGTCTGGAGCGTGTGTTTAAGCTTGGTGGTAGAGGTGGGCGCCCCGTATCCCCCGGGGAGGCCAACTCCATTACAGCATCTTCCTTTTTAGGCACGCTTCCTTTTCCCACCGCGGGCACATTTGGGAAAAACCAACCCTTGCTCGGTGTCACAATTAAGTTTAAGTATTGGCAGCCCCGTTATTGACTGTCGTTATCCCCTCCGGCGGCCGGGACTGCTGCTTTCACTGACCATTATCAGCTCCCAAATGGCTCCTCAGCCAGCCCCGGCTAATGGGGAATTCTGCTGAAAGGCCTCAGCCGCAGCCGACAAACCCCAGCAGCAAAACACTGGGAACTTCCCTCCGTGCGGACACACGAATAGGTGCGATTCCCTCCGTGTGGACACACAAATAGGTGGGATAAGCGCTCGCTGCCAAGGACACGGCCCGCGGTCGCCACTCCGCTCCCAACGCCGCTATCAGAGTTGGTCTCCGCATTGACATTGCGACTTGGGAAGTTCCCCCTTTGCGACTTGGGAAGTTYCCCCTTTCCAGCTTTCTCCGTTACCTGCCCACTGCAAACCTGCCGAGGGTTGCTCCTGGGAAGGCAGGGGAAAGGCAGAGCTGTCTGTGGGCACTTCCCGTTGTTTTAATGAGGAGGTGAAGGACAGCAGAGGTGATGACATCTTACGTTGTGTTCTGGGAAAAGCTTGAGAAACCCCACTGCAGTTTCCTTAAGAATAAAATAATCTATGAGGTAAAATCTCTTTCTTCCGCATTTGGACAAGCCATTCCCTTTGGGTGAGCTGCAACCTGCAAGCTACACACGTGTTCAACCAGATTCACGTTATTATCTTTTCCCTTTGCCTTCACTGTGGCAAGAATAACAATTCAATTAGGGAAAAAAAGAAAGAGGGAGCCCATATTATTGCTTTATTTATAACTGTAGGGCAAGGCATTATTTTTAGCTGAGCTCCTAGGGAGGAAGTAGTGCCCAGACCGATCTTCACGTACAACTTCCTGCATCTGTGGTTCAGACCCAAATTCCACGCACGGGTTCATCTTGGTTTCCATCCTTTCCACCTGAGCCGGCTGTTTGCGGGCGTCCTGGATTTAGTGCCTGCGGCTCCGCCGCTTCCCCGCCCTCCGGATACAAACCCAACACCCCTCAGCCTGCAAAGCCTCCGGCCCGGCGAGGGGGGACATAAACCTGTCAGTGGCCTCTGGCTCCCGGGAATACGCAGGGTGTCCGAGGCGCCGCGCCGGGAGGAGGGCGACGGATCCCCTTACGGGAACGCGCTGTGCGTAAACGGACGCCGCGGGCACAGGCTGTTCTGTGCCCGGCGGCAGCAGCGGGGCTCACATGAGAGCTGCTGCCCTGTCTCAAGGGATARTTTGGGCTCTTTTTTTTCTTAAACCCAAACTATATTTGACTCTGCTGTCAAGTATTCCGGTGCAGCTGCTATTCTCAGGTTCTCCTAAAATACACACAGTAGGTACTGTACAAGTGCACATATAAACATCTACCTTCCTACCGCAGCTATTTATAATTAAAATAACTTCTCTCCATTTCTGATTTCCTCTCTCCAGGCGCCGTTCTCCATTGCATGGGAGGTGCTTTCAAAACTGCACCCAGAAACAACCTTTAACATGAAATAACGAGAATAAATTTTAGCCTGGTTAGAGGCTTAGAATTTAATGCCCAATCTCCCTAATGGGCGACCTATTAGCCCTTCTTTTGAACAGGATTTGACCCCTGTTTGCTGCTTCATGAATTAGAACAATTTAGAAACAAAATTAAAAAGGCAGCAGTTGGTTTGGGCAGGGGTCCCTGTCACTTGCTGTTCCCTTAGATATCCCCAGAGTTGGTTCTAGTCTCTCCTGCAGTTGCGTCTTGACTTACTGGGCCTTGCCCGGGCTTTGCCTACTCAAAGGCCTGACCCAAGTGCCACCATCCCAGCCCTGGAGGGGGACGTTTTGCCACAGCTACATCTGACAACTGCACCCCATTTCCTCGGGGTGGCTGCTCCCCTCCAGCTCGGGACGGGTCAGTGTCCCAGTTGAGCAGCCCGGTGCCCTGCTCTCCCCACGGGTCTCCTCCAGCAGCCCCCGGCGGGTGACGAGCACAGCCCGCGGGAAGGCTCCTTGCGGCCCCTGGGGACAGGACCTCCAGCTCAGCGTGCAGCTTCTCTGCACCACATTTACCGTTTCCTAGAAATCCTGCTGTGGACAGCTATACTGCAGACAGCACAGCCAGCTGCATAAACAGACGGGACTCCCGGGGCTCCATCCCTTGCAGCTACATGAGCGCGAACGCGGCATCACCGACCATGCCGCGGGGATCCCGGATTGGGGAAAATGCCTCTGAAACCCCAGATTCAGCGACCCGGCGACGCCACCCACGTGCAGCAGGAGGGAGCTCACACCACACACCCTGAGTATCCATTTTTGGTCCCTGAYGTGGAGCTGAAACCCACCACAGCACTTCAACCAGCACCTCCAGCAGAGTGTTTGGGGATCTCTCCAACACCTTCTCCCTGCCCTGTCCCTCGCATGGAGCTGCTGATGGCCCAATGTTCATTTACTCGTTCTTAAAATCAACTCCCAACTAAACTGTCTTTGGGAGACAAGAGCAAGCCCCGCTTAGCGCAGTGTGACGAGAAAACATCATTTACCTGGTCTGTTCSTCAAACAGGATCTAACCCCAGGTCGAGCCCCACTGGATTGGAGCTGGTGCAGCTCTGCAGCCCCAAGGAGCACGTTCCCTCCTAGAGCCACAGCACAGGCACCTTTCTGCTGGAGTTGAGCCCAGCAAGAAATGCTTGGGCCCACACACATCCTGAACCTCTCACTTCCTTACAAATTGTGGTGGTTTTCCTAAAGAGTAGTTGTTTCACATGAGCTTTAGCATCTCTTCTCCTTGCTTGTAAATTCCCCTTCCTTTACCATGTTGCACGAGCACTTCACAGAGAAACATGCCTCTTAGACCGAAATCCATTAAAAGTGTGGATGGGACAGTGTAACTAAATAGAGAAAACACTGGAGACGGGAAGTGAAATTGGTGACCAGATCCTCCAGATGCCCCTGAATGTCAATAAACCAGCAAACACTGTCCCTGCCCGCCTGTGCTGTGTGTGGTGCTTCCTCCAAAGCCCATTGCTGGAGACGCGGTGCCGGTGCTTCTCCTGGCACCGCTTTGCTTTCTTGTCTCCTCAGACACCAGGAGATGTGTAAAGGTTCTCACAGCTATCCAGGCTCGGATTTTTTCACTGGAATACTCTTCCACACACAGTGTGCAGCACGGAAACAGAAGTCACTTAAACTTCTCCACCCTCCGCAAACGCATGCGAACCCCTCAGCTACCAGCAGCAATCCGACTGTTTTTAAATCCAYAAACCAACTCCCAGCGTGTATTGTTGCATAAATACTTATCTGCAGTCTAAATATGTACATAGGATATTTTTAAAAAGTATGCACGCCACAAAAGAGAGCAGTTTAAACACTCCATAGGCGTCTCCAGCAGAATTTCTGGGTCCTTCAATGTTACATGGTTATAGCTTCGGCTGACAGCAATGGGTGCCTGCACAAACACCCCGCCGAGTCAGCACGACTGTCAATGATTACAGAATAATGCCCTGCAATCACAGAACAAAATGTGTGCTGCAGCTTAAGCACTTTCCAAGACTGGAAAGGAAAAGATAGGATTGGGAGATAAATGTGGTTGCAGTGTTTATGCAAGTGTATCAGGCTTCTCGGGACTCCGTGTCCCAGGACTTGCAGAGGAAGTAAACAATGTTCTGTGTGTCCGTGTGCGCCTCTACTCGCAGCCCTAACTGTGCCAGCCCGTGCAGCACGTCTGCCTTGCGGTTGTGCAACACCCACCTCGGGGGTCTCCCCAGCGTTGCCCATCTTGCTGCTGCCCAGGAGAAGGGAAAACAAAGATCCCGTTCAGCTGCAGCCCACGGTTTTTTTGGCACTTTGGCTTTTTCCCAGCCATTCCAGCAGTGTTTCTCCAGCCATTCGTGCCCACGGGCTCCTAGCTCTCTTTGCCCACGCTGCACTACCAGCCAGAGCACGTGGTGCATTAGAAGGCAACGAGAGCAAGCACTTCTTGTTGGGATTTCCTTCTGGAGGCACGCTAAGGCAACCTGCATTCCCAGTGTCCCCCTAGCACAGAACCACGCTGCTTTTGGCTGCTGAAGCAATGCCAGCTTCCCTGCATTCCACATTTTGTGTGCAAACATATTTACATTTGTAACTCCTCGCTGGCTTAACGCTACAGAGACGTTTTGAGGAAAGCCCTACCAGCGCTTGAATTAAACGCAACGCTCACAGTCAGTTACATGCCAAGCAAACAACAGGCGATCTGAATTACGGGGGCTGCRTTTCCACACAGGGTCTCCAGTGACTTCAGCGGGCACGAGCCAACACAGACGGTGCTTCAGATTAAGAAGTAAACCAGGGGAGCGACGTTGCAGACCCGCTCKGATCTCTCCGACCCAAGCAGTGCAGCACTCGAGCCGTTTGACACCCGTGAAGCAGCACATGCAGAAGCTGTCGGGTCATAAACGGCAAGGGTCTGAGCGTAACATCTGCACTGCAGGTGAGGCAGGCCTTGTCTAAATCATGGGCTGCATGGGAGAAATGAGAGGTTCCCGGGAAACCTGCCTGCAAAAGCTTGGAAGAGGCCTGTGCTACACACCATGGAGTCCCCTTAGCACCGCTCACACCACTGCCAACATGGGGGAAAGAAAATAAAAGAGCAGCATCTCCACACGGAGCTTCCATTGCTGCTGCCGGCTGCGGAGGAGTCCGGGACACCGTGCCGTGATTGCCCATTCGGTGGTGGCGATTCTCTAGTAAATGTGTTTTTCCACAAACAGCTGATAATATTTTGATGAAGCCGTTGAGTGAGAGGCAATATCAGGACACTCACTGCAACAGTGCTGCATATAGAGAAAACGCTTTGCAGAAACTGGTTATTTTAGCTGCGTCCTCGCTGCAAATATCTGGCTCTGCGTTCAAGCCAATTAACAACAATCTACTAATAACAAGCCTGTGCCGTAGCCGCCAGACCCCCCTGAAGCAAAATCCTGCCAGCGCCAGCGATCGACCCGGCGGCGTGCACCAGCTCAATGGCACAGGCGCCTCCGATCTTGGAAGCATTACATCCAGTCTAATTCCCCGGCAAGGTCAGAGCCGCTCGGCAGAGCCGGGTCCAGCCCATCCCGCCGYCACGGGCAGCCGTTGGGAAGCGAAGCTCTGTGTCTGACAGGGCCACGACCACCAGCGACGGCCTCCATGTGCCGGGCGCCCCAAAACGCCTYGAGGAGCCGGGAGGGAGATGGAACAGGGCAGCGGAGCAAGGGGGCACTGCGCTTGCCGCCGCACCGGCACCTCATGGCCACGGCGCGAGGACGGGCTGCTCTGCCGCCCAGGAAACAGGGGAATAATTACCCATACTACATACAGGTGTATATATATGGTATATATATACATACACACCATATTATATCCATATCATATGGGTGTAAGTTGAAACACAGGCAGTTCCATCTCCATGTGAGGAGGAACTTCTTCCCTGTGAGGGTGCCAGAGCCCTGGCACWGGCTGCCCAGGGAGGCYGTGGAGTCTCCTTCTCTGGAGAYCTTCCCAACCCGCCTGGATGCCGCMCTGTGCCCCGTGCTCTGGGTGTCCCYGCTGGAGCAGGGGGTTGGAATGGGTGGTCTCCAGAGGTCCCTGCCAACCTCAGCCATCCTGTGATTGTGGGAAAGCTCCCTCRTGACAAGGGTGGCAGCAAGGAGCTCGAAACTGCACGTTCCGCACCAGAGCTCCTCCAAAGCCTGACCCAAGGTTATTCACACCAGGAAGAGACTCGTTCCAGCACGGCTCAGCAAGACACTTCCTCCAGACTGTGACTGCAGCTAAGCCAGGCCTGGCTTAAGTTTTTCTAGGCGCTTAAGTTTTTCTAGGTACGGAGGCATTTAGCAGAATCGTTAAAGTCAAGGCATGGCACCCATAGCAGCGGCAGAAGACTAATCAAACCAGGGAGCTACGCACTGTCAGATGCAGAATAAGTATCATGGACTACATACTTTCGTATCCCATATCTTATTAATGAGGATATTAATGAGGATCAAATCTTATCAAATCTTATCAAACCCATTTTCACATCTAATCAAWGAGGAACCTGTAATGTCTCTTTTCTCATCAACAGAGCAGGAACAAAACAGCCCCTCACCACAGAAATCAGAACAACTACGGCACGGACAGACAGCCTAACCTTCCGAGCAGCTCATGTTTAATTTCTCTTCTCGTTTTGGTGGAGCATAGGGCAAAATAGGTGCAGGTTTCTGAGGCAGCACACGCTGATGGAGCAGCCCATCGGGTGGGGAGCTTTAGGAGGGGCCATGATCCGATGCCGACCTCGTTTCCCGCCATGGAAAGGCTTCCTGAGCTCTAGCGCAAATGCAGGTCCTCCATTTGCTGGCAGGGCCGAGCAGTTTGCACAGCACCGGCAATGGGAATGGGCCCATCGGAATGACTAAGGGCTTGGCCACCAGCAGTGACTGCTTAACCCGCGGGAGGATCACTTAAATACATAAACACTGCTGCAAATTATAGGTGGGGCCCTGAGCCCCACCTGTACCTCACATTGTCCAACACTTCCTATTATAAAACCCTGTTCCCAATCGCTAATAGCCTTGCAAAGCTGTCCTGCAACCAGGATTAGGGATAGGATCAGCAGGGATAGGCATGGATGCAGGAAGTGCCGGGGCAGGAGTGACTCGGGAGCGACACTCGCACGGCGCAGATGAGCCTGACTCATCGCGGAGGCCCAAGCGCTCGGCTTGCACAGCAAAACCTTTCCCAGGGTGGATGGTGGGAAAAACGTGCTCGGATTTAACGTGCTCGAGAACTCTCCACAGAGAGACACCAGAGCCTGCAGTTCCTGCTCAAGCCAAGCAGAATCCGACTTCCCCGTTCCCTGCTGGAAGGCGGGAAAGGCCCAGGCCTGGCGATGCCCGGCCCCCCGCCGCTGCATTGCGGTGCTCCTGGAGAGATTCCTGCCGCTTCCCACACGTCCGTACCCATGTGGAAGAAACGGGGCTTGATCCTTGGCATGGTGGCCTGCAGAAACCAGGGAAACTCTCCTCTCGCAGCCCTTAGACAGGGGAAAAAACACACACACACACACCCCAAAAATGTCACACCACAAACCAGGCGCTCAAGACTGGACAAATTTAGTAAGATGCCGTAATTCAGCTACAATCAAAGGAAATCCATACTTAATTTCTCCAATAACTGCTGTTCTACTCGTGCAGATTGTTTYCTCCAGGCTGAGGGTGCACTGAATCCACACTGGCTCCCAATTTACCCCTTTGTTTCTGTTTTTCTTTAATTGGAAAGCGCTGGCAGGCCACATGCTCGGTACCAGTCCAAATAAACAAATAAATCAATAAAATGGCACACGAAAAGTTTTTGCCAAAGCTCAATCCCCACGGAGCTGCTGCAGGAAGCCCGGATGCACATTTTCTCCTGACCAAGTACGTGTTGTTTTCACTTACATCCTTGGATCCAAGGATCCAAGATCCTGCAGATAAGATTTGCCATCATTAAAAAAAGCTTTTTTCCAGCTTCCATTTCTYGACACCAAAGGCTCCCCACGGGCTGCACCGCTGCTAATACCCCTCTGTATTTGAAGCTCTTTTTCTCCTCTCACCACCCACATTCATCTGGGACTTACTCAGTATTATTCGGTCTGACACTTGTCCGAAACAGCAAACAATTTCTGTAACTGCACAATAAGTTGAGTGTATCCCAACAGAGGCTCTTTGTCATCCAAGAATCCCCTGTATGTAACAGCCAGCTACAAACTGCAGTTTGATGTTAAGAAACTCCTAACCGTGCTGGGGGCAGCTCCCTCTTTATCAGTTTTCTGCTCTCACGAGGGCATTTTAGCAGCACCGAGTGCATTTCTATGCTTTGGCCTCCCGTCATCAGAAAGAAGTGGAGATTTATGCCCTTTCTGCTTCTAAAATAGCCTCTTTCACTGCCCTATTTTATGTTCTTCCTGACAGGTCCCTATTTTGCACTAAAAAAGCCCCRCTGTCAGGGTGCTGCAGAGCAAAAGCCCTTTCCATGTGAAAGAGGAAACTCCTGAATCAAACGGCAAGAGGCAACTTAGTGGCTAACGCTGCAAGGCTGAAATATTCTACCCAGCAACAGATTCTTTTCCAGCAGGAGTTGATAAAATTGCAATTCGCTGTCCAGTCAAGACTACAACGTTAAACATCAGACTGAGGAAGTCAAAATAGGTCATTCAATCAGCGCTATTCCCCCTTCATTTTAAAGGTAACACAAAGCAGTTAAGCGGTTTCCCTTGCAATTAGCATCATCTTTGTCTCCTCCGTGTCTAAAATRCACGGGAGAACCAGAGCTGCTCCTACTGCACAGCAACCCAGGCTCTGCTCCCGGCCATCACTGGCTTTTAAATTAAATACACGGAGGTGAAATCTTGTCTTTGCTGATTGCAACCGCACTCATTTTCTTYGGTTTGCCAATTCCCCAGTTTATCACCTCAAATAGCCCACATTTCCCCACTGACTACAATCAAGCCCCATACGGATGCATCCAACCTGAGGCATCCGACTGCTGAAGAAGATCCCACTGCACCCTCCGACCAGGAGAGCAGCTACCTGGCAGAGCCTGCAAGGAGGTGAAATGGAAACAGCCCCCCAGGGAATGTCAGAGCTTGAGAGATCTTCCCTGGATGTGCAAAGTCTGGCATATGCTTCAAATGCATTTCAATTTAGAAAAAAAATGTTGGGAAGATTGTATTTATGTTTCTAATTAGGTAAACAGTATGTTTCCTCCACCTGCTCCACGCTACCCCACCAGGCCCGGTACACATCAGATGTCTATAAACCATAAATCAGGTTGATTTACCTCCTCCTGCTACTCCACAGAATTCTTCTTCCTCCAAGCCTTGCACACTGCTGCCTTATGGCCTAAACACTTTCCCTCTTTATTGTTTGGTTTTTATTTTTGGTATGTAGAACAGCCTCCTCCTTGATTTTCAATTACCTTCTTAAGCACATTGCTCCTTCCCCAGAGCTTTCCACAAAGCAGCTCCTCATACAAGACTTCTCTCCTACCTTAAGTGTGCCACCCTTGCAGTACATTTTTATCAGAAATATTTTCACCAGGCATAAACTGGGTCGTAGGAGCAGTAGGGCAAGATAAACCGCACCATGCTTTGTGAGGTGAGGCTCACACACTGCCAACGTAATGATGAAAACAATCAGAAAACCAGATGAGGACGTGTGGGCTGCTCCCAAACTAGGCTAGAAACCTCTGGGCTTTCATGCTCTGACAGGGCTCTGACACAAGGTGCATTTTCAAATCTGATAGTTTAGGTATGACCTATTTATCTGGGCTACGTGTGTGGCTCGGGCCATGCAAAAGCAGGAGCTTCTCTCACCAGATGAGAGTTTTTACAGCAGCCTCTCAGTGGCAGCATCACTCCTGGCATCCCCATAACCCTCCTACAAAGGCAGGGTAGGAGCAGCAAGCTCTGTTCATAGGTCCCAAGGAATACTTCAAGAAGCACCATTCACCTTGAAACCTGACATGTCACACAAATGGTTTTGAGTTCTCCCATACGGGGAGACTTTTAAACAGAACAGATCGTGTTGCACAAAAGCAGGGACAGTGGCGTTAGGTGGCTCGGCTTACATGTGTCTCAGGACACGACTTGAACTGGTGTCACCTTCTCCTACGAATTCCTGGAAAAAACTGTTCTCTGAAAATTAGCTAAGGTCCACGGCAGTTTAACAGAACAAATAACAGGTTATGGGTTTGCAGGAAACCACATCACTGTTCTCAGAGCAAAACCAATCAGCAAAAAAAAAGGTGATAGTGTGGGAGCCTGTTAAAGCCTCACACAAAGGCATCCTTTGTTTAGCAGTATCAGAAGCCAATTTCATGTACTAAGCATATCTAGAACTTTATATGTGAAACCGATAAATCCTCCATGAAGTAGCAGCAAATGTATTTACACGAGATACGGGATCACAGCCCAACGTTACAAATACTCACAAAGTCAGAAAGTTTTGCTCCGAATTAAGCCTTGCATTTTAAGGTATGTTTACACTGCAAACTCTGTATGAGAAAGTGGGGCTCAATGCTGGCCAGAACATGCCTCTGGAGAGCTGGAATGCCTGCCTGAAGAGCTAGCGTGGAGAGCAGAAATCAAATAGAGCAGGTTTCAAGAGCGCCGTCGTGCAGCAGGAGCATGTATCAAGATAAGTCAGCCCCTACTCCAAGTAAAATAAATACGGCCCTGGAAGTCATATCCWAAAACGATTTATTTAAAATAATATAGTTAAAATAACATTCATCCTCCTTCATGCCATTAAAAAAAACAGAAAAGCAGAAACCAATGTGATACAGCACGGGAAAACGCCCAGCCATGACAGCAGATCATCCTCAGCTCCAGAGGTGCTGTCCAGCCTAGGGAAGCGGTCYGTATTACAATATTATTAGGCAATTAAGATGTTTGGAGGCAAAGCTTTGTCTCCTCGAGCGTGAGCCCGGCGCTCACSGGCGCCGTGGGCCGGCTCCCCCGGCGCGCTCCCCTCCTGGGCGGCCCGAAAGCCTTCCAAGACCCCCTTGCCCCGAGGTGGGTCCCCACGCTTGCAAGTCACCCAGTCCCAACTGCTGCCCGAGAAGGTGACAAGGGAGCGTTTCATAATTCACCTAGCACGTTCTGATCGAGTGGGCAATTAGTTCAACTCCTCAGTGCAAGGACTAATCTCCACAAGGCATTTCTTTATCAGCACAGAGCCCCAGAAGGGCACCTCGCTACCAGGGAGCTCTCACAACGGCGGTTTCTATCAGCAGCAATCTCCCAGCGGCCTGCATTTGTAGTCACCCCGGACGTGCAGATAAAGGCAAAATAAAGGCAAAATGCACCACCAAGCAAAGTCCAGGCGGGACACGCACGTGTGAGCTGCTGGCAGCCTCCAACTCGGAGCAAAGCAGCGTTGCAAGCGCTTTTGAGGGGACCAGGAAAGCCCTGCCAGGTACCGCTCGGGCAAAAGGCAGCGGCGATGGCGCCACGGCCACGGCCGACCCCCATGGGCACTGCTCGCCCCACGCCAGCCCCATGGAGCGCCCGAAGCTGCCACTCACTGGGGCCAACAGTGTCACCTCCTCGGCCAGCTCCGCACCGAAAGAGGACTTTGCAGAACAGGACTCTGTCTTCTAAACCTCATTCACGTTTTTGCTCCGTTTCTCCATCCGACTCAGCCAAAGGCAGAGTTGTAGCTACCGCTAGCAAAAGCCCCTTGGAAACACGCTGCTTTGCTTGGGAAGCTGCACCAGGGTCAAGCAAACATCAAACAGACAGGAGCAAGGAGCCAAACTGCAGCGGCACCACAACTGCAACACAAGGAGAGCGGGAGCCGCAGGAGGAAGCTCGGGATAAAGCTCGGGATATCCCCGACTGCGGCACTGTCTGGAGCAAGTCAGAACAAACCACCGCGCGCCGAAGGAAAATCCCCTTCTGTAGGCAAGCCACTTTTTAATAATAAGTGCTAAATGGACTATTCAGGCAGGTAATTAATGTTAATTAACATATGTCAGGCCATAAATTGACTAAATGCACCTCGTTTTCCAAGCTTTGTGTGTGGCAACGCTCGGAAAACTGTAATGAAAAAAAGAGTCTAAGTAGAGAAGAGTCTAGGTAGAAATACCCCCCAAAAAAGAGTGAATGAAAGGCTAAACTGCATGTTTACTTAACTGCGTGTCCATGCCCAATGCCTGAACATTTTATTTGCTACTGGAATCGCCAYAGGAGAAGCCCCACATCATGAAGGCTGCAGTCTTGTTAGGGGGCTCGGCTGTTACCAGTGTGCCTGGTACTTGGCAGAGATCCATACGTGCCTCCTGCCTCAGGATGTCCCAGGGTCTCCAGCGCCAAGTCGGGATTTCCCGTTTTCCCTTGCACGGGGAGGATGAGCGGGAGTTGCCATCTTGGCCCTCCTACCCTGAAACAAAACTAAAGCTGCCGTTTTATAACCCTGCCCTCGGGCACCTTKGCTGTGACAGGGAGAGCCTGAAGCTTTCCAAAGTGGGAGCGAGACGGGGAGATGCAGAGATTGCAGCTGAAGCAACCACTTGCATTATGAAACCCGTGCAGTTCCTCCCCTGGCGAGCTGCCCTTCCGCGCAGGCCCACGGGGACCGCGCTGCCAACAAGGAGCCATCCTCGCTCCGCACCTTCCCTGCTTTCCTCGCTCCGCATCTCCCCTGCTTTCCCCCAGAAACGCCACGGCCCAAGCGTGGCAGGGCACCTTTAGTAGGCTGCCACCTACAGAAACCATTCGGCGGATGATCCCGAGCTTTCCCTCCTCTCCAAGGCGATCCTTTCAGCCGCCCTCGGGAGTGAGCGCTTCCGTCATCCTTTTTGGTGGTTTCACGCCTATTCTCCCTCCTTCCCCCAGTACGCGGCTCGAGCTCCTCAAAGCCAGCCCTGCGTCGCGGGGCACCTGATGCTGGGTTGGGGGGCTGCTGTTGTTGGCTGTTTTCTGAAAGAAAATGGGGMCACCCGTGTCTCCTCCAGCCAAGGGGATGCGACAGCTATAAAAGCCAGTAGGGTGATTTAATCTTCACTAGCACAAACCATGTGCTTTTAAATGCATAGGTTAAGCGTAGGAGCCGGCACCTGACTCTCAAGCTTTGCATCTCAAATCCACCCAAGTATTTACAATGRTAACATGCTACAGACAATGCCAATGATTGCTTTAAACATTTTTTGGTCTTAAAGACGCAAGGAACACACCGATTCACCAAGCCAATCTACCTGACAGTGGAATCATCCCGCACCACCCGCTGGAGATCCCTCCCAAAAGTAAGTTTATCGGAGCCTGTGATTCCTTACAGTCCATGATGTTTGCCGAGGTGATGTGCTTATATCTGCATTTATGTCCTTGAGGGGAAGCTGCTCCCCACTGTCACATCGTGGACAAAATGACATCAGTGATTCTGGAAGCACGACTCAATATCCAGCCTTTCCCTAAAAGCCGCTGCCTTGTTGCGTAAGCCAGGGAAAAGCRAGATCTTTGATGTAGGTAACGGATATAAAATAGTAATGGACAGTATTACCTACACAAGCACCTACTGGGAAGTTTTAAAAGTCATTTATTACTTTAAGACTAAAGTATATTCTACCCATCTCTGRTGCAATAAGCTTGTTATCCAGCAGTTTAAAATTACGGCCACGTCTATTCTGCCCAGCACAAAATGCCCTTACAAACGTGATTGGGAATTTTGTTGAAGCAGAGGAGCATGGTAAGGCCTTCATCAGGTAAGATGCTTTGGCATAAAGTTAACTTGAAGCACACAGGTAATCCCAGTGAAGCGTCGCACGCTTAAAACTCATGCTTGCTTTGGTAGATCAGACTTAAAATAGTCTGTAATCTAAATCCTTCTGCACAGACCTACAAGTTGCTCATAATTAGAAAAAAAATGGAAGGTTTAAAAACGGAGGGGAGAGGGGAGAGGGGAGAGGGGAGAGG
>NW_020455005.1:64872-68170 GCF_003342845.1 Nothoprocta perdicaria
GGCAAATCCCTGGTTTATGCTGCTGCACCTGATGGAAACGCTGCATGTCATTCCTAGGAGAGGGAAATAAGAAGAACTGAGAGTGGTGCTGCTTCCTTCCCGCTTCTTCTGCAAAAGGACAGGCAATAAAGTCCCGCACATCTTGCCTATCAGCATCTGGCGAGCAGGTTTAGACATCTGCCTGGATAGCTGCTAAATGTCTTCGGTCTTCTCAGGTCCCAATAATCAGAGAAAAGATTCATGCATTCACTACACTGAATAAACTGCAACACTAGGGTACATACTGGTCAATAAACAAAAAGGTAACGAACGGTGACGGGTTCATGTACAAAGTTTCCAAAAAACTCCCCTCCAAATCAAATATCCCAGCAGCAAATATCTGTCACGAGGAAGATGAATGCAACAGGTGGAAAACAAACACGTTTCTTACACAAAATCGAAACAAAGCAAAGCAAATAAGCTGCATTTAAATTTGGGCATTACTGTGTTTAAAGGACCAGGCTCCTCATCTYACGATACTGCTCAACAAAGAGGAAAATAGTCCCCCTAGTGTACTCTTCATGCAGAAAAGCCTGTGTTTCACAGGGCCGTGCTGCAAGAGACAACCAAACAACATTATAGGAAGAGATATGAAAGCACTTCAGCAGGCTGCAATGAGCTCGGGCACCTCCGTGAAATACGCGGACACGGCGGTGTTGCAGTTTGCTATTTCAGGACTATCGAGTGACGTTAGCTGCCGCCTCCTAAAAATACGAATGCAAAATAAAAAGCGCCACGTTTTGCTCCCGCGGCGCTCCGGAGGGCAGAGCGCAGGGCTTGGAAGCCCCATCATCAAGGAATGGTGTGTGAGAGCCCGTGCCACAGGGCGAGCAGAGGCTCCCGTGCTGGACAAACCTTATCCGACCCGGCGGAAACACAGCGGGCGCCCGGCTAAGCACGTCTGAAACATCACCTCTGCCTTCTGTGCCCTAGGCAGAGAAGAAGGAGCAAAAAGAAAAGAAAAAGGAGGGAAAAAAAGTGTAGCTGAGTGATGGATGTAACTTCWATTTATTGCTCTTGGAATAATTATTTGGAGGAGGAGAAGCCCGGTGATGTTTATGGATTACAGTCTTCAGCACATTTCCCTGCAAACAGTATTAATATTGCATAAATAATAACGCACCCCATACCAAGTTATCTCTTTCCTTTTGTTTAAAARGTCAGTTTTCCCTCTCTGTGCAGAACACCTAATCGTGCTGCCTTCGGAGAAGAACTTAGTTGCGTAAGGATATTCTCAGCTACGATAAAAGCCTGCCGATACAGGAGTATCCTCCGCTCGTTTAAAATCCCAGCTTACTAGCAAGCTGGAAAAGTCTCAGGAGAAAAGCTGGCATTAGCTCCTGGAGGCTCGTGTTCATTACCTGTGAGGGAAACGAGGGCGATAATAACATCTAATGGGCTTTACCATTGGCAGACTAAGATGCAAGCTCTGCTTAAGAGGGTCGTCTCCGCAAAACCTAACTTCTCCTCCAGCCACGATTTCCCAAAATGTTAAACCTGTTTTAATGCCCACACATGGGCATCAAAAGCAACTCCAGCCCTGTGAGGAATTAAGTGCTTCGCTTTTGGAGGCCTAGCAGACCATCAGCTGCTGAGCTAGGCTTTGCCCCAGCCCAAGCGGGCGTCCCGGTCGCGCTCCGGCAGGCGCCGCCGCTTCCAAAGCGGCTCGCAGTCCTGGGGAGCGGGACGGATCCGCCGCTTCCAGCCTGCGCAGCCCGGGAAAGGTCATCRCCAAGGCTGCCGAGGGACTCCCAAACTAAATTATAGCCAAGGAATCCCGAGGGACCTGGGTTTTTAACATTTTAATTAGCTCCGAGGGGCAGCTAATGCTGCTCGGGAAAGGAATCGATATCAAATTAACAGTACAAATTGCCAGAAAAATTGTGGCTGTATTAAGCATACGAATCAATGGGGGCACTTTGTGCCACGGCCCCTACCCTGGCTCTGCCGAAGCCAAGGGCAGGTTTGCCACCRAAGGGTGTCGGAGCCGCGCGGGCGCCTTTGCTGCAGGCACCTTCCTCCGGCCGCTCGCTACAGCCTCCCGAGACGCAGGACGAGCTGCTGCCACCGACAAACTTTGGGACTGCGTCTTCCCAAACCTGCGGCGAGCAGCGGGGAAGCTTCTCCTCTGTAGTGCAAGGGGAAACCCACACATCTGCGCTTCGATTCCTAACAGCAAGCCCTGCTCAGAAACYGAAACACGGGGCAGAGTTGCTAGCAAGGGTACACGCAGGAATCTTTCATCCCTGCAATATTTCCGAGTCGCTCTGCATAAGTTTACCTCCCAAACCCAAGACAGCGAGACGCATAAGCAAATCTAATTTCTCTGGAATGCAACAAAACTCCCCTGCAAACCCACCTGCAGCTGCCCACCTGCAAAGCCAGCCCAGGGGGCTACTCAGCGGGTGCTCGGCGGCGGCCACCCCGTGCCAGGCTGGGTCCCTGCACCCCAGCAGTGCCCGCCTGCCGCGGAGCCGCACGCGGGGACCAACAACCGCACACGGGCAGCCGGCGCAGGGCTGCAAATCCCCTCGGATCCACCTCTCACGAGCTGCTGCTAGGCCCCGGCTTTGCTGAGCCAAGCCCGGCTGAGCACCCATGTGTCCGGGCCACGGTGCAGCAAACCCAGCCAGGGCTCTGGGCTTTTTCCTTTTCCCTACCATTTAAAGAGGGGCACGCTCTCAGCGGCAGCCTGTCGCGACACCGGGAGGAAAACACTCCGGAGGATGGAACTCGGCCGTGGCCGGAGCGGCAGGTAACGCGAGCCGGGCATCCCCACGTSCCAGCACCGACAGGCGCCCAAGCCAAGCATCCCCACGGCGGCACCCGCATCCTCTCTGCTGCTCTGGGGAGCAGGTCGGGGATCACGGCTTCTGTGGGGTGCACGCAGGGGAGCTGTCTGCTTTGGGGTTTGACTGTTCCCTTGAGGAAAGTAAGAGTCGGTCTGAACTCGGGCTTTGTGACTAGGAGAGCACGAAAGCAACTCTGCTCCTTCCTATCGCAAGTGACACCAAAGGGGTCTGTAACTTAAGGAGAAAAAAATAAAGCAAGAATTTCTCTCTTTCCCCTCTCTGCCTTCCCTCTCCGCCGCGCCGGGGCCSGGGGGAGCCTCGCCTCCCCTCGCCGCCGCGGCCGCGCTCACCTTCCAGCCGGCCGAGCTGTTGCTGTCGCCCTTGTCCTTGAAGTAGGGCACGCAGCGGACCATCCAGTCGTAGATCTGCGAGAGCGTGAGCCGCTTGTCGGGCGCGCTCTCGATGGC
>NW_020455005.1:68292-69635 GCF_003342845.1 Nothoprocta perdicaria
GGCCGCGCCGCGCGCCTCCTCGTCGTCCTCCTCCTCGGGGATCATGGAGGCGGCGTCGGCGGGCGGCTCGGCGGCCGCCTTGGCCGGGCTGCCCTGCAGCTCGGGCCGCTGCAGCGGCCACGTGCACGAGCGCGGCCGGCTCTGCGGCTCGAAGTCGGGGTCGAGCTCCACGTCGAGGGGCGAGAGCGGCCGCGGCGGCGACGCCTCGGCCATGTCGGCGCGCGGGGCCTCACGAGGCGCGGGGCCGGCGCGCGCTCATGCCGCTCCGCGCCGCAGGAGGAGGAAAGAGAACAAAAATAACCGGAGTTCAGACGGCCGAGCGGGCGGCGCCCGCCGCGCCGCGCCGCGTTGCGCTGCTCTGCGTTGCGCGGCGCTCCGCGTGCGCGTTTGTTTATGTTTCACTCCACGCAGGGGCGCGGGGCGCTCCGGCCGCCGCCGTATCCAGCGTATCCAGCCGCCGCGCCGCTCGCCTCGCCGCAGGCTCCTCCCGGCGCGGATTGTTCGGTTGTTGCTTCTCCTTTTTTAGTTTTTTTTTTTTTTTCCCTCCCTTTTCTCCTCCTTTTCTCCTGGCGGGAGGGGGGTCCTTCAGCCCGCACCGAAGACTTTTCCCCCCTGTCCGGAGCGCCCCGAGGGCAGCGCGAGCCTCAGCGGGCAGCCGTCCTGCTGCCCGCCGGCCGCCCCGCAGCGCCCCCCGAGCCACGCACCGGCAGCCCCCCAAAATCTCACGGCGCGTGGCGGGCACGAGGGGAAGCCACCCGGGGGGCGGCTGGCTTGAAAAAAAATCCTCCTTCTCTTGGGAAAAAAAAAAAAAAAAAAAAGGAAAAAAAGAAAACAAGCAAACACGGCAAGCAGATCACATCACCAGCCTTCCAACAGGTCCAGAAGCTCTAAGCCCTCCCCAGGGCTGCCGAGGAGAAGAGGTTTTGTTCCCGCATCAGCACCACATCCGTAACCTCCTTGCTCCTGCTGCTGCCATCTTGACAGTCCCCCCCCCGCCGCACTCCAGTCATTTAGGGAGCGGAGGCCGGAGGGGCGGCGAGCGCCGCGCCGCGCCGCGCTGCGCTGCGCCGGGGGGCCGCGGGAGCGGCCACGGGGCCCGGCGGCCGCCCGCCCGAAGCGCGGTCCGCGGCACGAGAGGCGGCGGTGCCGCTGCTGCTGGCGCCGCTGCTGCTGCTGCCGCCTGGTCGCTGCTGCTCCTGCGCCTTCAGCTCCGCCGAGCCTCCCCTTTAAAGGCGAAGGAGGCGAGCGCGGCGCGGCGGCCGCCGCGGGAAGGGGAAGGCGAAGCCGCGGAGCCGCCCGCACCCGCCGCCGGCCTCCGCATCCCCGCCGCGAGCGGGCAGCGG
>NW_020455005.1:69820-73411 GCF_003342845.1 Nothoprocta perdicaria
ACGGCGCGAGACGGGCCCGTGCCCCGCGTCGCGCGGGCCCGCGGGAGCCGGCGGTCAGGCCGGGGACGGGCACGGTGCCGTGTCCCGTGGCAGGCGGCGCGGGGGAGCCCTGCGCGCTCCTGAGGCGTTCCTGGGTGGAACCCGCCCGGCAGGCAAATTAAATTGTCCCTGATTTATTTAGCATCGCGGATGAGCAATGAGATTTGAAAGCCATTCGGCTCAATTAGGAAACAGTAAGGCCCTGATCCTGGGCGCCTCGCGTGTCCTGCTAAATAAGGGCTACGGCCCTCAGGATCTAGTTATATTTCAGATTCAAGTGGCACTCATTAGGAACRGTTCAGCGTGATTTTATTACAGGGGACAGTATTTCAGCATGCATACGATTAATTCTCACTTATCTAAATATGGAAGGTTCACTGAATTAATCAGAATAAGTGCAGGTTCGGGTAATGGAGGTAATTTTCATTGCAATGAGTACATTTCAGAGCATAAATTCGCTTTAGGTCACAGTCGCGCGTGTTGTGCCACAGCTCTCATCGCACCAGGGCCCCTGGTGGGACTCGGAGGGGTTTTGGTGTCTCCAAAAGACATGAGCTGGGGCGCAGCTCCAATAYGGGCACTTATCTGCAGCACTGAAGAGCCACGAGCCAAGAGGACACGAGGCTGCTCAGGACAACAAGAGGCTCGACCCTTTCCCAAAGCCTTCAGATACTGGGCAGCTTTGGGCCCACGCCAAAACCTGCCCGCTTTCCTTTGGTCCAGGGCGGCGTAGCACTTGGAGCTAAATGATATTATTGTCTTCGATAATGTATTTAATTGGCCTTGCATTAGTGCATGGGCAGGGCCATTAGGACTCATTGTCCTAGGCCGGGCCGTGCACGTGGCCAGGAATGCTCCAGGAATGCTCCCCTCCCTGGCAGGATTGCAGCCCAAGGAAGACGGGGCAGGGCGGGAGAAGGGAAGTAAGTAGTAACCCTATTAAAGGGATGATGGACTGAGGCGCTGGGCGAGTACGTGACTGGGCTGAGCAGGAAGCTGGTGTTAGAAATGAGAAGGAAAACTAGATGCCCGTGTGCCCGCCCCGGGTCTTTGCTGCGCCATGATCTTCCCTCTTCAAAATGCACTGCTCTGTCAGCTACGTGGCCTTGAACAAAATAGCCTGGGCACCAGTTCTTTGCAGGTCCACACAGCATTTCCTGCCCGTGATATTGCAGTTGAGGGGCAGATTTAAACCCACAGTTCAATTGTTATTGCCCATTTTACTTAGCCAAATTTGTGCGAGAAAAAAAAAAAAAGACAGATGAACATTTCTAGTCCTGTTCCATGACTGGGCCAACCGAAATAAGTATGAAAGCCGATCACAGCAGAATCTAAAGCCTGCAAGATTCCTAGTCTCTTCCTTTAAGTGCTTCAATGCCCCAAGGGTGGGATTTTCAAAAAGGCTCCGTTTATGGGAGTTTTATCACCGACTTCAACAGGAATAAAGTCAGGCCAGCCCTGAGGCCATTCAGAAGCCTCCCTCATTTATTGTGCCTGCTTAGACTGCAGGCTTTTCATGGCAGTGCTGCGTCTTCCACATCTGTTTTTATCTATAATCCCTGCTCATGTTTATGTTATGAGCACGAGTGTCCATGATGGCGGATCAGTGGCCGCCTTCCCATACAGAAGGTTTTGGGCCTATCACCAGTTTCTGGGATGGAGGGCAGAGCTGAGTGGCGGATAACATGGACCTGGTGGGGCTGCAGCTACGCCGGCGCCCCGCGCGACGCCTGTGGGCGAGCGGGGCTGTTCCCGCGCCGTTGGGCGCCCATGACGTGAGCAACCTCTTGCCTACTGCTTGGGAAAAGCAGCGTTCATATGACACCATGCGCGCGCCGAGCGGGAGCCTGCACAAGCGATGTTTTTGTTGCCTGAACCCTTTCAAGCTCTACGCTCCACCACAGAGGCTGTCGCTGGCTCCGTTTCCATTCTCATTCTTCCCCTTTGTCCATTGGGAAAGTCTGAAACCTAGAGTGCACCGCTGCTCCCCGAGACAGTGACTTCCAACAAGGGCTGCCGACTTACAGGGAGACAGCGGGTTGTTGGTGAGCACCTGGAGCGCGGTCTCCAGGGGGTCAGTGTCCACCACAGCAGCCCCGTTTCCCTCTCACGTGCATTTCTTCTTCTCAGGGATCCCTGCTAGGTCCCTTTGGCACGGACAGGGCAAAAAGGAGCAGGTGCTGTGGCTGTTTCAGAGCAATCTGACTGCTGATCAGGATGAGTTGTCATCTGCAAGGCAGCCAACATYGCACTTTGAGACCTTAACCCTTAGGTTCAAGGGGGCTCCTGGCAGATAGACCCAGAGCAGGGGTCCGGGYCGCACCATGGAGACATTAGTGATTTTGCCAGAGATAACCACAGACTTCTGGCCATAAAATTTCCCTCAAATGATGAACAGCAATTTATAGGTCACTTCAAGTTGGGCTTCAGCCTGAGAACTGATGCAGGGAACACTGTAACAGAGGGGAGGAGGAAGGAAGAGCTATGCAGTAGCAGCAGGAAACGGTAATGTTACTGCTGTGGAAAGGGTTCTCCTTTCCACACATGATCTTTGCTAAGGAAACCTCCGCCAAAAGCTCCAGTCTTTATGTGAAGCCAAGGAAGTGGGAAAATCCAGCCTATAACTCCTAGTTGTCCCTGAAGTGTCCTCCCATCCGCGGAAGCTGCACGGCCAAGGTCCAAGCACAAGAAGGCCCAAGAAGGACCCTTGGCTTCCTGTGYGTGGAAGGAGCGGGCCTGGATCAGCGCCTCACGCATTCGGCAGCTCACACCAGCACGCGGCTGCCCCGCCAGCTCTCACAGCGTTATTTCTGAGCCCGGCAGCACCGGGGTTTTCCTCAAAAAAAACGGGGTTTTCCTCAAAACCCTGTCCTTAAAGTCCTATTAAAGGAACACTCAGTTTCCATTTTAAACCAATAGCCGAGTTTCTAACTGCCCATGGATGGGACCCAAGTACATTCTCACGCCTCAGTACCCAGAAAGGCAGTAGGAAAAAAAAAAAARGTTAACCGTATTTTTTAACAAAAGTCTTTAAACATATTTTCTTTTTAAGCTGACGTTAGGCTACCTAAAAGTTTGCGTCACAATTTTTTAAACGCTTGGGAACCCATGCAGTTACCCAGTTCAAGTGATTGTGGTCTAATAAATCAATCTAAGATTCAGCAAGCTTTGAAAAAAAAATTAAAAATGCTGAGATGAAAAGAAAGGATTTAATCTCTGCAACAGGGCTTAATCTCGGTAACAGCAGCCTCTGTTAATGATTCAGGGAGGCATTAATCACCTCCCCCCGCCTGCCCCGCCGCGCAGGAGGTTTCCACGCTCCCCGGGGCCTGCCTGGCCGCTCCGCTCCGCTCCTCTCCCCGGGACCGGGCGGCCGCAGCCCTGCGCCGGCCCTGCCTCCTTGTGCAACCGGGGCCGTGTCCCCACCCAGCCCGCCCCTGTCACCCCACAGCGCCCCGGCTATGCCCACGCCGCTCTGGCCCCCCGTTTGGCCGTTAACGGCCGCCGGCGCGCGGGGAGTTAACGGCAGGGCCGGGCCGTTAACGGCCGCCC
>NW_020455005.1:73623-154777 GCF_003342845.1 Nothoprocta perdicaria
CAGGGCAGCGGCGCCCCCCATTGGCCGCCGCCGCCGCCTCGCCCCCGCCCCCTGGACAATAATAAACAATCTAGTAAAATGCGGCGCGAGGCGAGGAGGGGGCGCGGGGAGGGGGCGGGGGGAGGGGGGGTACAGAGGCTCCCGACACCGGACCGGACCGGACCGGACCGGACCGTTAACGGCAGTGCCAGGGAGCCTGGAGAACGTTCCGCCTCTGGAAGCGGCGCTGCAGGATGTCTCCATGGGACGGAAAATGCCCCTGAGGTGGCAGTCGCATGGGTGCAGAGGGACGCAGCCCCAGTGCCCGGGTTGCTCCAGCTGCGCTGACACAGCACGGCCCCGGATAAGGGCCTTCCGCAGCCCTGCTTCCCCGTGCCCCCAAATCCCGGACACGCTTGCACAGCAGAGGCCTGAATCAGGGATCAGCTGAAGGGAATTGGGGTTGCAGGAGGGGATSCTTCTCCAGCGGGGATGTACAGCCTCTCCATTTGGGAGCAGGCGCCCGCATCCATCTTCCTGCAGAGATCCGAGACAGGCTGCGCTCTTCGCACGTGGGCCCTGGAGGAGGAAGCGCGAACGCTCCCCATGCCGCATCCGCAGCCATCCCAGCGCTGGCACGGGGAGGAGCTGGAGATGTGCCCGCGGGTTTGCACGCTGCCGTTTGTCCTTGGGCTGTTCCATGCGGAAGCGGTGCTGGAAAAGGGCATCCAAGCCTGGGGTCGTCCCACCCTTCCCTGTGGCAGTATCACCACTGCTCGGCCGTGGCCTCTCCCCCACGGCTCCCACGGATCCTTGTCCACTCCCTCTCCGCAAGTTCAGCCTTCTGGGCCGAGATGCTCCCCGGGAAGCTCGGGAGAGGCACCCGAGCCCCAGCTGAACTTAGGGGGCCGTTAGGGCAGGAATCCCCTCCGCGGGGCGGGAACGGGCTCCAAGCGCTAAGCAAAAGCAGCCGGCGGGCGGGCACGTGGCGGGGAAGTCCTGGCTCTAGATGGGCCCTTGCAGCGGGTTCCCTCTCCCACCTGTGGGTCGGCAGCGTCAGTGGGAGCCGGAGCCGCCCGCCACGCTCCAAGGGCTGGAGCCGGGCTAAGCTCGCAGGGAAACGTGCCTGAGCGCCGGATTCCAGTGCCRGGCCCGGCGGGAAGGCTGCCTAACGCGGGGCGGCTCCGGGAATGCCCCACGCGGCATGTCCGGTATCTGGAGGTGTTGGCAGGCTCAAAATAGGCCCGCGGAGCCTGCAGGATTAGGCATCGGTCGAGGAGCGGGAGCTTTCGGGAGTGCAGCTTGGGGCTTCGGGGCCTCGCTTCAGGCTGAGCCCTGCTTGTGGCACTGCAGGCCTGCATTCCTCGCGGCACATGTGAGTGCCACTGCACCGCGCCGGGGCGGGCAATGCCCGGCAGACTCCCCCAGGAACGGGAAAAGCCGGGGTGTTTCCCTCGAGCGCGTCCCCGCACCTGCCCTGCAAACCGCTCCCTCGGCTCAGCAACCCGTCCCAGCGGAGACACGCGGCTTAAGTCGCTCRCCGAGGTCCCAGGACAGCAAAAGAGGAAAACTGCTTTTATTTTCCTTCCCCTCTTTCCTTCTGTGTATAACTTCCATGTATCTGCCGTTTGTGAACACTGCAGCTACTTTTCATAACAGGAATATTGAGCTTAAAATCTAAGTAAAGCCTTGATTTACCGCAGTGGGTTTGGGGGTCTTCATTTCCAAGCAGCCTGCAAAGTCGAGGTGGGAACGGAGCTGAGGTCCGACAGATGTCCGAGCACAAGAAGCTTCAAGAGCAGCGTTTGCTTGTTCCATTTGCTGGGGGAGGCTCTGTGACCCGCGTCTGCAGTAATGATGACACAAGCTTTCTTGATTTTCTTTTTGAATAAAAGGAAGAAGTTAACTGCCTTGGCTAATTGTACCCTTGCTGGCTAGCTAGCCAAGGACACTACTTGACTGTGAAAATTGTTGGTGCGCCCAAATCTCTCAGCTGGGACGAATTCCTGAAGCGAGAGCCTCCCCATAGCTGGGGGTTACAAGATTTATTTAAAAGCTCCTAATTGGAAAATTAAGCACTATTGCTTTAAAACAGTGGTGCACCGCTTTGAAAAATTAAGGCCATACGGAGTCACTTATTACTTTTCAGTGTGCGTCCAGTCTCCGGTGCTATTTTATGTACCTGCTAATGCATAAAGTCTTTTGGAGCAGGAATAAAGCCCCACCGAGCGTGATTTAATGCTGTAGGGTCACCAAATCTGTTTCAGATTACTGCTCGCTTCAATCTGCTGAGGAGAAGGGTATGTCCCTGCAGTGACGACGCTGAAAGCCGAGGGGGGAACCCGTAAATCTGACGTGCCTGGGAAACATAGCACACGTACCAATAAAACAACTTTTACAGCATTCCCCGGGGATTTGGTCTGGCAGGGGATACGGTTGGGAAGCAAATTATACCAAGTAACAGAGAAGTGGGAGCAAAGTCAGTATTAACGGTACGGTATGTGATTGCAGTTCACAGTGTCTTGATGAGTTGTGTTTTCACACAGTACAGGCTCACACCAGCATGGGACTGGAAGGGAAAATAAGCGCCAGTAATCCGGSAGGGAGGGCACGGGAGGGCTTTTGTTGATGATCCTGCATCATCTGGAAGCGCCTCTCCTTGTGCTTATTCACAAGCACCTCTGGCTCTTTCTTCCAGAAATCCTACCCAAACTGTCAGGGTCTGGCTTTGCCAGGAGACTCTTCTTCATTTCATTTTGAGCTCCATACGGATGCCACAACTCTCCCTTGAGGCTGGGTGCTGCAGTGCCCTTCCTTGCCAAGGGCTCAGGTAGCCCCGATGCCTTAGCCCATATTTCCTTGCTGACTGACGAGCTCTGGGGCAGCCTTTGCTCTCGGGGCCTGAACATTTTCCTTTCCCTGATTCTGCAGGGATCGAGGCCGGGAGCTTGGGCCTAGCAAGTTGGCCAGTGAATATAAAGCTCCATTAAGCGAGTACATTAATCTTCAGCATTATCGTCGCACTGACGCTCATTTGTCAAGAGCTGTCTGTCATCCTTGGAAATAATGACAACTAATAGGAGTCATTTCAAATGAGTTGGAATCTCTTATTAAAAAATAAAATACCTCTTTTCTGGGTGGACACTTTTAATATGACCTCTCCAGAATGCTTAAACCGTAGCATCAAAATAAAATTGCTCAGGCGAAACGAGGCCACTTGAATGGCTATATGATTAAGGCAAATGCCATGAAAAGTAACTGCWGTCTGTGATTAACTTTTATCACGATCCTATATCTTAGCTTTTTGGAAAATCTTAAAGAAAACCCTCTTTGAAGTCTTTTAAAACTTTCCTGAGGGCAGCTGTCCATTTAGGTAGGGCTTTCTAGTTTAATTCTTTAAAATACGACTGCTAGTGCCGTTACTGCCCGTAGATGGCAACAACATTACACCGCTGAAGTAGCCCCCGGCTTTCAAAATGGGCCTGTGATCATGGTGAATATTAACTTGGAGAAGAGAAAGGGAAAAATAATATCTGGCTTTCCTGTTGCAGGGGTCGYGGGCACCGTTCCACTTGCGGCGATGTTGGGATCGATCCCGTGAGAAGAGATGGGGCAGCGCGTTCCCTATCTCGGATGCCAGGGTTTGCTCTGTGAAACTGCCCCTTGGAGCAGCCGGAGAGTGAGGAACGTGGCACTGGAGAGCACACCAGGAAGCATGAGGTGATGCAAGATATTTCTAGTGCGTATGATCTTTTTTTTTTTGCTGTGCTCCAGGTTTATGATTCAGCATTTTCTGCTAGTGACAGAAAATAAGAAAGGAGAAGAAAATCTCTGGTAGAGGAGGAAGTTTCTATTGTTCTAGACAAAGTCTGTGCTACAAAATAGTAGCAGTCGGGTCATGTTTTTTGGGGGGAGCGAGAGGGGCTACCCCCAAATCACCCCTCTTTCATTCTCCTAGTGAAAGTTCTCCCTTTCTAGGGGTTCTCCTGGAGAATCCTTATATATAAAAAAGTGGAATATAGGGCACAGGCTGGATAATTCAACTGCTCAGCTACCTGCAAGGGACCCGAAATCCCTCCAGCTTTGTCATAGCCAGGTCTCGGGCTACGGCTGTTTCAGCCCTGGTGAGTGACCCTGGCGTCTCCCAAGGGCAGGAGAGGCCTCCTGCGGGAACGCTCGGGATGCCGAGGCGGATGCTTGCTGTGGAGCGGCTGCTTTGGAGAGGCCCCGGGGTTCCTACTGCCCCAGCCACGTTAGGCTGCCAGGCCTGGGCAGCCCCGGTGCCTAGTCCCAGCTCTGCCACGATGCACGAGCTCGGACCCAGGCCCTGCTCTCCGAGCGTGCGCCAAGGCGCCCTGGCTCTCAGAGCTGCAAAGTGTCTCTCCCCATCATCTCCACTTGGGAAAAGCTCCCGTCTCCCTTAAATACAGGGCATTCACACCAGTTCTTCCCTACTCTTTGCTTTTTTTTCCCGGTGTACTTGCTCTCACTGTGATAAATTGGGCTGTACTGGGAAGCTTGATAGACCCGCTGGAGGCTCTGCTGCCAGCAGCAGCAGCCCTTAGACCATCACTGTGCTGCAAGCAGGCTGCACCCGTGTGATCTGGAACCTGCAGGCTTGTCAGAAAGCAGGGTCCAGGCGAGGGAAATGGAGGGTTCATGTAGTTGTTCTCCCTTCTTGGGGCCAGCTCTGTGCWAGGGCCCCGCTTAGTTCGGGAAGCGAGGCGGCTCCAGGCACTGGAGCCCTGCTGGGCTCCCATGTGAAGCTGCTAACTGGTCTCTGCTGCAGTCCTGGCCCCGCTGCCAGCTCTTTCCCCAGCACTTTCCYGGTGTGGATGCAGCCCCTCTGCTCCGAAGGGGTCAGGAGCCCTAAGGGTTCCTTAGGCCGAGGCCTTCAGGGCCGCTCTGCCGGAGGCCCTGGTGGATGGGGCTGGCCCTGCCGYGGGCAGGGAGCTCCCAGGGCAGTTTCTCCACCCGAGGCCCATGGTGCTTTCCAGTGTTAACCTGCATCCCAGGGCAAGCAGGGAGGCGCCTTGTCTCCCTTGCTATCCCCTTGCTGCAATTCCAGCGTCAGGGAAGGTGTCGTGTGGCTGCCTTCCCGTTGCTCCCGGTGCCATCCTCTAGCAAGCTCACTTGCATATTTTGCATATTTTGCAAAATGTTCACTTGCATTTTTTGAAAAAAAAAAAAAAAAAAAGCCTGAGCGGGGAGTTGATTACGATGGCTAAGGAACTTCATTGGGAGAAAAACATTGGGTACTGAAAAACATTGGGTACAATCTAGTTAATTATGGCAATGAGTAGCAGGAAGCTGCAACCAGATAAATTCCTACGAGAAACGGGGCGAATTCTTTTACAATGAGGGTGATGAATCACTATAGCAAGTGATGAGGGCGGCTGGCGCATCTTCCATCTTCAGATGTGCCCAAGCCGAGGCAGGACACGTCCCTGGTGGACGTGCACTTAGAGCAGGTAGAGAAGCCCGAGTGCCCCTGTTGTCAGGTCTGGGGTACGCGGGGGGAGTGAGGATGGTGACGTACAAGGGGGCTGACGAGCACTTCCCAGAGGACCTACAGGAGATCTAATAATGCCCATCTACCCTTAACCTCCAGGAGACTGAGCAAAGTAGCACTTAGCAGGACGTGGAAGGGAAGAATTGAAGTGACAGCCCTGTCAGCAGCACACTCATGTGCCCTCTGCTTCTAAGAGGGCTCTATCTTTTACTTGCCCAGCCCTTCCTTATTATTTTCAATACTGATTTCCCTCCCGTCCACAAACTCGCTGTGCCCATTGGTGTCAGTGTCTTTCATCTGACTAGACTGTTGGGGAAAAGCTGTGRTGCTCAGGACCTCACCTGGTCGCTTGGATAAGCAGTTGCTTTTCATTTGTTGTTATTTCAACTTCTTGAAGCTTTGGACTTTCCTGTTTTCCAAGCCTTCTAGTTTATCTTGCACCTGTTTCCATATGTTTCCTTTACCACTGGGCTTAAAATCCTGYCTACATCAATAGTCTCTGGAACAGTAGTGGAAGAGGCTTGTATATTTGCTTATACATGTTCTGGCACCACTTGCTCTTCATAATATGACAAAACGAGCCCCCTCACCCTGCTAAGGATTTCACATGGGGTGGATATGTCAGTGATGTGCTGTTTAGATGAGAGTTTTGCAGGAAATTTTTGATGAGCTGCCTTTCATCCTGAAGTATAAATGTGTAGATACTACAGCTACTGCCAGGAACACACAAAACTATCTTTGCAAAATACCTTTTCCTGCAATCTGTAGCTAGAAAAGCACTCTAATCTCATTTTTAAAAACACAGAGGATGTTTTAAATGGAAAACCAGTTGGGGAGGGAATACAATTTCTCACTACTCATCTTTTCCAGCGTCCTCGTTCCTAAGCTAACAGTCCTTTCCTACTTCGAGCCCATCTGCCTGGCATGATGGAAAAACCTGCTGTTGTCTCAAGCTCTAGGTGAGGTCTGCTGACTTCTCCCTGCTCCAAAGAGTGTTTTTKCTTTTACAGTCTGAGTTGCAACAAGGCAGATGGAGGAAGAAGGGAGAGGGAGGGATCTGCTTCTGGTCAGTACCCACCAGCCAGCGACCTGGTGCACAGAGCCTGGCTCTGGGGCATGGGGGGTCAGCAATCAAACTCCTTAAAGAGTAACACAGAGCAGGGATTTGAACTTGGATCTCCAAATACTAGGTGAGAGACTCGTGCTTATTTTGATGTGAAAATCTTTTTTTTTTTTTTTTTTTTTAAGAACAAGGAGTGTTCTTGTGGTTTTCTTTAAGGAAATGCATGCATCTTTCCATGCATCTGTCAGAAGAAAATGTAGGGTCCGCGTGTCCCTACAGAGCACTCAGAGCATCTACATGAATCTGAATCTTGTTGAACCCACGAATCTGCAACTTCTTCAAACTCCAGGAAGATGCTGCTTTTGACTTCACTTTGTATGAAGGTTATTCTCAGCATTGAGAAAATGTGCACCTTTGCTCCCTGCTCCGTGGCTCAGATTGAGCTTTCTCTGCTTCTGTCCCTTCTTCCTTTCTTGGTGTATCTGCTTTTACTTTTCTATGCACATCCTGCTGCTAAATGTGGGTAAAATAAGCGGCTAGTCCTTTTCCTCCATTTCCCTTGAGCTTGTTGATCACAGGGTTCAGTCACATGCCCAGCAATGCATAATTGAAGGATGCAGCTTTGCCCAGCTCGCTTAGATCTCACCTCCAGGCCAGCACTCAAAAAGACCTACCTATTCTGAGCGGTGTGGGAAGCTCTCCAGGGCCCAGAATGTGAGAAATAATCAATTCTTGCAGAAATATTTCTTTTGAGGTCTTGGAGCCCAGCCAATGGGCAGGAGGAAAGTGGCGACTGTTTTCTAGGACATCTAGTCTYATTTAATTTTGTCGTGCCCATGCAGCTTTCCTGCAAGCCGCCGTCTCCTTTTGCGTGTTGATTGTGCCCTGTGTGCTTTTGTGATCTGGTTACCCTGGCAATCCAATTGATTTTCCAGAAAAGCCAGTTCCACCAAAGTTAATTGACTCGTTGCATTACTGGCCTGTTTGCTCTTTTGTGCACTTCAGTATCCACTGGCTGCAGGTTCTTTCACGGGCTTGAAGTGTTTCTGAGAAGAGATCTGCAGAGAGCATTATGCTGTGGCATGCTTGGCGGCAGCTGATTTCTTTTCCCTTCATTTCTTCTTTATTCCTTCTGGACTGATCATCTTTCTTGTTTTGGATCTGCAGGGCAGTTTTCTACATATTACGACTTCTTTTCCAGGGGTTCTTTATGGGAATGAAGTTCACCAGCAGAAGTCCTTCCTTGCAGGGCCCCCTTCCAAGTCTGTGATTATCTACAACAGTTTATGACTTTACAAATCCTCAACRGCCCTTCCTCCTGTAGGCAAGCCACACAGGGACCAATGCATACCAGCTTTATGTATGYTATTTCCCACACAAATTTAGAGTTTGTAAGAGCTTGAGGATTAATGGATACAACCCCCAAAGGGTCTYAAATACTGTACAGCACTGAGCTTTCAAACCCTTGGCCCATTTGCCATCTGCCCAGGCAGAGTTGGGTGCCTGAGAAGGACAAAAACAGGACTGCACAAAGAGCTGCAYGAACCTGTCAGCAGAGGATGAGTGTGGGGAGGAAAACACACCGCAAAGGGCACCCAGTTACTGGCTGCCCATTTAAGACAACAAGGATCCAGGTACTGTTTAAGAGAGAGGCAGATGTGTCCCCCTTGGTGCCCCATCACTCTGGCTTTGGAGAGGGTGCAGTTCCTTGGACTGCAGGGAGCCTGGCAGGGAGTGAGTCTCCCCCCGGATGGACGCTGCCTCCCTCAGATCCACGCTCGGCAGAGCCAGCAAGGATAACTCACACACCTCTGGCTCCGTAGGTGCACATGGACGTCGCTGGATGGATGYGGGGGCTGCCGGGACCAGGATCCCTCCTTCCCGGAGCCCCAGCGGCCGTGGTGGACAAGGGATCCCGTGGCTCTCCAGCCCCGCTCCGGACGGAGGAGCGGTCCCCATCGGAGCTGTGCCCGGCTTTGCTGCTCACATCCCAGCCCCGCGCTCCGGGCTCGGTGACCAGCTAGCCTGGCTTCCCTGGSAGGCCCTGCCTCTGAGCAGCAGCTGGGCGCAGCGCTCGGGACTGCAATCCTGGTGCACTTCTCCACGGATTCCCTTCTCCCTTTCCTCGCTGCTGCCCCGCTGGGGTATCCGTGTGCCGGAACGAGCGCTTCCCTGCGGTCTGGCTTGTCTTGTGAGCAGCACTCGCTGCCTTGCGCTCAGGGCGGGCATGTGCTGGGACCAGAATTCCGTCAGGAATTTGGTCGGGCAGCGGCAAGAGGCCACTCAAGGGACCCAGCTGAAGTGAAAACACCTGGGACGGTTCCCTTGGCTCACTCCCRGCGCCAAATCCCATCTTCTCCTCCRGCAGGCTGCCGGCACGGGCTGGATAAAGAGCCRGCCCTGTGCTTGGAGCAAGCYGGCGCAGCTGGGCGCGGGCGGGATTCCTCCTTGGRGGGAAACGCTGGGATTTCTGAGCCGGCTGTAGGGAGATGGGGCACCACCCTCACCTCTGGATCTTTTCCTTTTGGTGGTACAAACACACCGGGCGGCAGCGGCCTGCTGTTTATCCCGCTCTTCAGAGCCCCAGATGAAGATGGTTCTGCGAAGCCTGTTAAGCCCGTGGCTTTCTGTGGTTGATTGAATGGGCAGATTGATACATATTTAATTGCTGAGCCCTCTGTTTTGCTGACTGTGTGGTTTGCTGAGCGTGTATGGCTTGAAARCAAGCCTAGAAGAGAAGGAAATAACTGCTGAGCTCTAATCCTGGAGCTGATGTTCACACCTCCTGCGGCTTTAGTCAAGCCAAGCGGTAATCCCAGCCTCCCTGTTTGTGCTGTAGGAAAAGTACTATTTACCTATCCGAGGGGAAGGGCAAAAAGGACAACCAGTAAGTAAGGACAACCAGTAAGTAAGGGGAGAGCCAAAATCCAGAACTGGGCCCTCCTTTTCCTCCAGTTTTCCTTTGGTGGCTTCACCGGAGCCGTGTGGCCCTGCGTGAGGAGCCGCCTCGCCGGGAGCGCCCGGAGCCGCAGCACGGCCGGGTCCATGGAATACAACCAAGCCCTGGGAATTGCCCTATTCGCCTCAGTGCAAGGCAGCCCTCCTCCCAAGGAAATCCCGGCTTTCCAAAAGCACTGTAAAAGAGGAGGATGTCGCGGCTGGATGCGGGGGATTCCTCGCGCAGTGCAGGGCCTGGTTGTCCCGCCAGGCCCCGGCAGCCGCGGCTCTCGAGGCCCTGCCAGGCCGGGGATCTGCCCTCTGCTCTCTGCTCTCCTTCCACCRCTTGTTTCCTACAGCAAAGAAGTTCCCTCTGTGTCCGAGCTCACGCGGTGTATTCATTTTCCTCCCTTTTCAGTCTGATGGCGAGGCGAAGCCCCCGCCGTATCTCATCCACTTCCTGGGAAGGAGCTCCTCGGGAAAGCAGTACAATCCCTCACAGTGAGAGCTGCCGAGCGGCCGGGCTGGGCTGCAGGGCTGCCTTGCACAGGTGCCGAATCCCTGCCGGATTCCCAGCCGCTTTCCATGCCGTGTCCTGCATGCCGCCCGTGCCATCTTGTGGTGCTGAGCACACTTGCAGGCACGCTGCAGCCCCGCCGCCTGCTCCGGGCACAACACACACATATATACATATATATATATACATATTTCTTAACTTTCCAAAGCAGTTTTAAAATTTAAAGTGCATCTAGACCAGGTGTCATTCAGTAGGGCTGATTTTGCTTTTGCTTTCAGAAATGGCTATAAATAACAAGATTTCTTCCACATTCAGTATTTTAAGATTCTTGAATTCTGTTTGGACTTATCACAATCATATGGAACATCTGCCCTATGAGCAGAGGCTGAGGGAGCTGGGCCTGTTCAGCCTGGAAAAGAGAAGGCCCAGGGGGATCTGATCAGTGTSTATAAATACCTCAAGGGAGGCAGTGAGGAGGAGGGGGCGGCCTCTTTTCAGTGGTGGCAGCGACAGGACTACAGGAAAC
Organism: Nothoprocta perdicaria; assembly: GCF_003342845.1. NCBI lineage: Eukaryota > Metazoa > Chordata > Aves > Tinamiformes > Tinamidae > Nothoprocta > Nothoprocta perdicaria. Next base: position 84,158 of record NW_020455005.1, read on the forward strand.
GGCCACAAGCTGAGGCACCAAAAGTTCCACAGGAACTTCAGGAAACAYTTCTTGACAGTGAGGGTGCCAGAGCCCTGGAACAGGCTGCCCAGGGAGGCTGTGGAGTCTCCTTCTCTGGAGATCTTCCCAACCCGCCTGGATGCCGCCCTGTGCCCCGTGCTCTGGGTGTCCCTGCTGGWGCAGGGGGTTGGACTGGATGATCTCTAGAGGTCCCTGCCARCCTTAAAGATTACATGATTCTATGGTTCTATGATATGTTACCCCTGTAACCTGTTTATCATTGCTCTAGTCAAGGACATGCCTGTCAAATACACCAAACTTTGTRTAAGAACTAGTGCTGTAAAATGAGAAATAACTTCAAAATACGTTTTGCAGCAAAAGGAGGGAGAAGAGCAAGYACTTTGGCTGGCATTTTCCAAATTATGTCCTTGTATAGAGGCTCCCAATTGCCCTTCCTATGGGAAGCTTGCTTTACTTCTCAAAGTTAAAGAAAAAGAAACCTTAAGAAGTTAAGAAACCTTTAACTTCTTAAGTGGCCGGACACTGAGCTTGCTGACAGTGTCCTCACTCTTTGGCAGATATAGACTTAACGCTAGCCCTGGAAGAGCTCTCCAGCAGTAACACAACTGGTAAGTTGATGCATTCCTCAAAGTTTTAACCCTTTTCTCCTYAAAATGTGACAGCTGCTTTGTTGGTGGATAAGGTGTGGTGACTGCAGGGGAAAGGCGGAGGGGAAGATGAGTCCATCTCTCCGAGGCACCTGAAGACAACCAAGGATGTCCTGGTAGGTGCAACTATGAGTAGCCAGACTCCAGAGTTTGGTGGAATGAAAGCAACAGAATGTTCTGCTGCAGGATTTGCCAGGATCATGAACTGTCCAGATGCCTCCTTCCTTTATTCTGAGTATGAGTATCCCAAGAAATCTGTGCAAAACTGGAATTTAGTAGCTCCAGCTTGCTACTTTCTTACTGCACGAGAGACCAGAATATGCATGCTAGAGAGGAGAGGAGAACRGGGAATGCATTTGGATTGCAAGTGCTAAGGAAGAACGCAAATAAAAGGTGTGATTRAGGTGAGATTGCCTGTGGGGTGTTATCAAAACAGGTAAGGTTAAAAGAGCTTTGCCATGGTCTGCAAGTTGGCACAGGAAGAAATGAGGGGAAAACGTTCTCCCCACTATGGTGAGAGGAGAGATCCGAACACACGGTGGAGCTAGATGATGGCATTCCATGAGTTTGGCCTCCAGAGCCCTCATACGCAGCCCAAGTATTCCTGCAAAGCAGGAGCCCTGTTTGCGGATTGCAGACTTGCGTGCGAGTTTACTGTTTATCCAGTTTTAGCTTATCCAGTTTACTGCTTATCCAGTTTTAGTCCACATTTCGTCTAGATTATGGACAGCGTTACCTGAGTGTGTTTAACATACAGCATTGAACTTGTGGTTCCTTACCTGTTGTCACTGATAATAAACAGAGCAAAGTTAGAGGAACGGGAGAGTGAAATCCTGGCTGTTCCTCTGGGCTTTTCCTTCAGTGAATTTTGTGCATCTCAGCCCTGGAGAAGCAGAAAGAGCCTTCCCAGAGCAATAGCACCTGTAGGTATTTGCATGCCCATGGGCAGGGAAGGGCTGGGAAGGCCCAGGCGGAGAGAAGAGGGGATCGCTCTTGAGGTTTTAAGCCAAGAAAGGGGAAACTTYGCCCCCTGCAAAGTTTGGGGCTTTGCTCATCCTGCTTTTCGCAGGACACATGAACTCGGGCATGGTCCTGTTTAAGAAGCAGCAGGGGCTAAAGCCCAGCTCTTCCTGCAGAGGTATCTGCCCTTTGCTGAAGCCAGGTGTCGAGGAGCACGGAAGGATTCAGACCCCAGGGCTGAGGCACCTCTCGCTGGGGACATAGGCACGAGCAGGACATTAACAGGTCGCCTTAGAGCTGTAATAGGCTCCAGCTCCGAGGGACCTGGGGAAYGTGTTCTCAGGCCACTCCAGCGGCTGGAGTGTTGGCTGGTCATCCTCCCCTCGCAAGCACCAGCTCACGCCTTTGCTTCACGGTCACTTTGTCATTTTGGAAAGCTTTTAAGGTAAGTAACTCCTGGAGCCTCACGGAGGGGCACAGCCAGATACTGCCGTGCAGGGACKCGGGAAGCAGCTGCACCTCCAGGGCTGGGTTTTCCCAGGAGGAGGAGCCGGGAAGGCATCAGGGGATGGGGGCTGCTGGAGCGGCGGCTGCCTGGGCACAAGCAGCCCCATCCCCATCCAGGTCCCCATTCCTGATCAGGCTGGTGAGAGCTGGCATGTCTGGCATGTGGCAAAAACAAGGGTAAAACTTTGCAGTGGGTGAGGAATCCCTGGAAGGGATCCCTGTGAAACAAGAACAATCAGTTAGGAAGTCCCTGTAGCCTCAGGAAAGGACAGCAGCCCCACTGGGGAAACGGACACTTAAGGACAGAAGCTGCTTAACCTCCAGCCTTGCAGCCCTCTGGGGCACTGGGAAAGGCTGTTAATTCTTAGGGTCAACCTCAGCAGACAGCGGTGTCCCCCAGCATGGGCTGCCGCGCTGCACCCAGGTACCTTCTCCATTATATCAATAACTGATCTCCTAAAATGTTCAAGTATTGACAGACCGGAGCCCTTTAACCAAGCCTTACCTTAGACCTATGGGAGCAACTATAGTCCCGCCAGGAGGGCAGAATCCATGAMCAGCTCCTGGACTACGCGTGTCTACACGGGAACGCAAGGACACACGCACGAAAGCATCTCTGCAGGCGTAACACAGCCGGGAATGCTCCTGCCTTGTTCAGGGAGCAGGGAAAGAGGCTGCGGGGCCGCGGGAGCAGGTGGTRGCTCCCTGCGGAGTGGGGCCCATGGGCGCACGCGCCCGGCCCGGCCCATGGGCCCTATGGATGCTCCTTTCCGTCCACTGTTCCTGCAATTGCCTTGGCAGGCGGGCTCGGCTGGCAGCTGCCTCGCTCAATGGGCTTTGCACCCAGGCTGCCCTTCRCAATTGGCCATTTCCAATGCTGCTGGAAAGCCTCCGTCTCCCTCGCYGGGATTTCTATAGCAATCGCTGCCGTCCTATCCAAGCACTCAAAACGGTCACCCATTCAGATTGTAATTGTGCTGGACCRTGATTGTTTCTGCCTCCGCTGCCTTCCGAAATTTTGCTTTTTTATGAGATCACCCTAACTGCAGACTGGGCTTCTGCCTGGGCTTTCAACAAACCCGATTTTCTTTCCCTCCAACCAACTTTGTCCCTTGTTTCCGGAGTGCTTGGACCTCAATGCCAGGGAAAGCCTGGTGAGCACCTTACACATGGTAAGGATGAACCTGAGGGAGACCCGACACAAACAACGGTCTTAACAACTCTGCAAGAAAAGAACTCAACCAACAAGCGTGTCATTTTCTCGACCTGAAAATTACCCATTGTTGAAAGTAGAATAAACCAGTTATGCAAGTATTTTTGGCCCAACTAATTGCAAAAGAACAGAGGCTACAAAGAAAGCTTTTGCTTCACGGCAGCTTGCTTTTCCTGGGTCAGGTAACCTGAGCTTAAACAAGCGCTTGATCTTTTGCTCCATGCTTCGTCTTTCAGTGGCTGTGATTTCTATAATCTAAAATTATATTCAGTCACAGAACTGGAGTTTTTGGTTTTTGCAATAGCAGGATGTGGCAGATTTGTACTACAGCTTTTGAAGGAATTGATCAAGCATTTCTTAAGTTCTTCTAGCAATTTTCCTATACTTTTGGGGCTATTGTTGCCTGCTGGAAAAATTAGCGTAGAGCTGAGTAAGGGGAATTGTGGACAAGTGCTTGTAATTTGGCTTTGGACTGACAGTGTTTGATTGCACTCAAAGAATTTGAAATCTTTGCACTGGCAGCAGTACTTGAATCTGGGACTATAGGATTCTCATTGGGAAAGAGTGGATTTTTATAACGATTTAAATGAACAATTTCAGCTATAGAGTGGATTAACGGAGCCAACTAAACCCTTCACCCTGACAAAGAACTGGCGGGAGGACTATAGAAACTCATCCAAAATTTTACCAACATGAATGCAGAGTAATAGGTCAGTGAGAGGCATTTCTGTGTTTTAATGGCACTCTCAGAATCCAATTCAATTTAAAACAAAAGTTGTTTTACAAATATGCGGGGAATGCGGCAGGCTGGGGAGGGCGCGGGCGGCCTGCGTCGCCCACCTGCTCCGTCCGGGCGCCCGAAGCCGCGCGGAGTCCCCCCCAAAGTGGGACTTTGCTCCCACTTTTGCAGGCACACGAGGGCCCCAAGTTCACAGGGAAATGCCTRTGGGGTGGAGGGGGAGGGGGGAAGGTTTAAGGGTTTTGGCATCTCACAGGACGCCGCTGAGCAGCTTAAGCGCAGCTCAAACAGGGCTGTGGACGTCCCGGGGCGGCTGAGGCGGGAACAGAAAGGGGCAGGATGCAGAGCRGGGCGCCACGGCCAAGCGCTCGGCGAACCCTGCTGTGGTCTCCGGCCCAGGCCTGGAAGAGCCTGGCAGATCCAGGCTGGATCCAGCTCCTCGCAACAAAACGTGCCGTCAGGCCCTGGAGGCGCCGCCGCTGCTTYGGGATGCTCCAGAGGAGGGAAAAGCCCCATGCAAGGACAGTAACCTGGAGGAGAGGATCCAGAGCTCACCTCACTGGTAGGCAGGGTGCAGCCTCACGCTTCCGAACCTCTCTGAATCCTGCGGAACCATAAAGCAGCTTCCCGGGAGCAATCCTCAACACGGGACATTGCTGCCGCTGCAGCACTTGGCTCGGGAGCCCTGGCCAGGCAGCTGGCGTGGGGCAGCACCCTGAGGTGCTGCCGCTACCCGGAGCAAAGCAGGGCCCAAAACGGGGCCCAAACCCCACCGCGCGCTTCAGGGGCAAGTCCTGCTTATTCCGCARTCCATATAGATAAAGACCATGAATCACACATAAAATGTTTACAAAACCTGGATTTATTAGGCTTTCCCTTTACAGAATACTTTTTCAACAGCAGGATTTACCACTGCTCGCTTTGTTATATATTAGACTCCAAATTATATATTTTTWAAAAATTCTCAGTATACAATAAAATGAAAATCCTGACAGAATTATGAAGCTACTGTAGCTCACAAGTACAAGAACTGAAGTGGTAATGGATCATAAAGGAAACCTGACATTATAGGTAGATGAAAAACTACATGAATTGGTTTGTCTTTTTTTTTTTTTTTAATTATCACAACCCTCTTTTTTTTTTTTTCGTTAAAATAGATGCATTATGCAAAGAAAAACATCATTACAAAGAGGCATGTGGTGTTTTGTTGATGGCATTTATTCTGTAACCCAAACAAGAAAACTAAACCACTCTGAGTAGCTGAATTATTTTTCTGCTATTTACATACTTTACTGAAGTATTTTCATCCCAGAGCCTCGGGGAGCATCTCAGAATATGAATGAGCTAAGCCTGGCAGTGCTCCAGTGTTAGGGAATAAGAAGTTAACATCATTGCCATCTTCTTGACAGGGAAACTGAGGCACGGGGCTAATTCAGATCCAGGCAATTCCAAAACGAGAATTCCTGGATCTCGATCCTCTTGGATGCACCTCAATGGAGAGACTGTTGTTCTCCTTGTTGAGGTCTGGAGGCATCTGCTTCAAAACTGGCCATTTGTTCCATGCTCAAATTGAATTAAAATAGGAGACACCCATCTAGCTTCATTCTGATCACAGATTACTTAGAATTCTTACTCAGAATAAGGCATCAGTGGTTTCCCTTTTTAGATTAAAAATGACAACAGCAAAAAGTGCATCTTCAGTGCCCCAAAAAGCCTTTTGGAGGCCCCCTCATCATGGCCCAAATACTGGGATTGTTCCCTCTACTTCTGAGAAGGGAAATGCTGAGATGCACTAGTTTGGAAAGGCAGAACTTGGCTATCWATAAAATCAGATGTACTGCACAAAATCTGGAATGAAAATACAGCTTTCAAGTGCCTACATGCCCCAAAGCTGTAATTTCATCTTTGGGGCATCGGGAACATCGATCAAGCGGGTGTTCGAGTTCAGTGCTCAGCCGGGACGTGGCCTTCACGAACCAACCTGAGACACTTCACGGGGTGCCCGTCATCCGAGGGTTTCCTTACTGTGACAGTTTCCTTACTGTGACAGTATCATCCCACATCAACAGGATTACTTCTAAAAAAGGCTTGGAAGTAGCGCAGCAATAGAGCTTGACGGAAGACCAGGAGCGACACGGGAACACATGGAAGATCCGAGAGAGCAGCACCTGGCAAGTTAAGAACCTCAGCGGYGCCTGGACGGGGTGCGGAGGCGCACGGCACCAATCCAGCAGCTTCAGGGCCCTTAAAGACTGGGCCAAACTCACCAGGAGGCCTCTCAGCCTTCCCATTTTGGGCTCTACAGCACCTCGACGTAGGAGGCAGCCTGTCAGGGCACCACAAGGAGCATCAGGGCCAGGCCGGGGCTTCGGGGATCCTCAGCATCTGCCCGGCCTCACAAGCGGAGGCTGCCATGGATAACATACACACATCCAAAATGAAATTATAAACATCCATAGCTTTTAAATACACATACCCACATGCATCTGCATGCATTAAAATCGTTTCTCAATAGCCCCTCTGTTGAGAAACCTCATTAAGTTAACCTAATGAATAAACAAAATCTCTGAAAGATACAGCAGATCTGCCTGAATTCCTATGTAAATGCGATCTACTCYGGAGTTTTCATAAATATATATTAACATTCCTTGTTGTAGTCACCCTCATGGGAATAACATAGTTAGCAGTTTACACAGCTGTAAGTATAGGCTTTGAGAAGTATTTGGGAACTGGTGGAGCCAGTAGGAGGCATTTCCAGGGTAAAGAGAAGGGATCAGAAYGGAAAAGCAGGAGCAGAGCAGGCAGAAGCAGGGGGCACCTCCTGCTTCCCACCCCCTCCGCCCTCCCCAAATCCCATTTAAAGGCTTTTTGTGACGCTATCATAGTGTTCTTTTGTCACCCGTGTTAAGTTGGATCCTCTGAGGTTTCAAGTATCCAGTTAAATTTATGGTGCGAATTTATGTTTTACAGAAAAGGAAATCAAAGCAAAATTTCATGTGGCCACAAATTAGTGGTACCCCCCCAAAAAAACCCAAAACCCACCTTACATCTGAAGCGTAAAAATCACGTGATAAAAACTAACATGGTCCAGAAGATAAAGTGCAATAAATCATTTCAGTTGTGCTAAAAAGCATTCCAATTCTGTAGTTTTATTTCCTGACACACTTCTTCAGTGTTCACTCATTTTCCAATTATACCTATTTTATGCTTCTGTCCCCATCTTTCCAGTACTGCTCAGTCTGCATTTCCGTGAGCCGGGAGATGGTTCGCTGGAAGGCAAAGATCTCCTCTTCTCCTGTGAACATGGAGAGTCCCTTGGCAGAATCCTACACAAACAGTTCCACGAAACTGTGAGGAACAGAGCTGCACCAAAGTCCCTCCTGCACAAACTGCAACACTGAATGCTACAGGTTGAACAAGGTAACAGGACACCAATGGAAAATACAGGTCACCTCCTATTTCAGCTAGTTAATCCTCTGAAGAAACATGGCAAAGCAAGACATTTGGTGACATGTTGACACTGTAACCAGCTATTTCCACTTTTCAGCTGACTCTAATTGTATGGGCTTTTGTCAMGACCATTTAAAAATCATTAAAAGCAACTACATTATAAAGGAAATGAAAAACAGAATAAGGGGCATGCAAAATAGCATTCTCCCTGAGAAACTGATAGCCCTGTATGCTCTAAAAAGAGCTCAATTATTTTTATTTCTGTATTTCAAGTATAAGAGCTACATTTAAATCACTATTTTCATAGGTGGCTGAACAGATATAACCATTAGCAATCAAAATGCCCCTAAAATTTAAAGCAAAATGGTTCTCTGTATTGTGATACTTTCTTGGACCATGAGTGAATAACCTAACATACAATTATGAGTGACAAATACACTACAGAAAAAGCAGCAAATCACTAGTTAAACGTTGACTCGATTTCTTTTCCTCAATTGCTGCTGTAATTATGAGACCCAAACCAATTTTGCTACAAAAGGGAGCCGATGTTAATACGATRTACCTGGCTCAAGTCCAGATCATCCATCAACACCCTGTTGTCCTCTAGCTCCCCGCTGTCACTCTCTACCAGGAACAGGCTCTGGAGAGGAGTCACTGCCGAACAAATGATCCGCACCTGAGAGAGGAAAAACAAGCAACGATATCACCACTTGCCTTTTATACATAAAGGATAAAATGCATCTTTTAGGAAAAGCAAACTTCTATTTACCACCTTGGTTTCTRTTTTCTTGGGGCTTTTTTTCCCCCAGATATTTTTCCTCTCTCTTACTTAACAGCKCTGTTCCAGATTTACTTGATTTAGTCACTTGGAATTTCAATCTTACAGAATCTTTTTCTTAATATCAACTCAAGTAACTTACTCAGGGAACAGCGTAACCACACTTCTAAGAGCATGCAGAATAACAGCTGTATCAGAATAGCTACAAAGAGTTCATGATCAAATTTACCTTCTAAAATAACAGCTATAAGATATTACTCAACAACTTCTTTTCCCTATTATCAGGATCCCTCTGGGTAGGTCAGTGACCTGCAGTGCCCTCTCACTGGGGGACCACAGTCACTTGTTGAAAGCATCCAGGCAAAACGTTTCCACTGCAAACAAAATAAGGTCTCTACAAATAAGCTCTTCGGATAGTTTTTCCACACAATTACWGGTTATGGGAGTTTCATATTTGTGTGGGTTTTTTTTTCTACTACAGAATGCAACTGCTTGCTGACGATCCTTAATGATAGTATGCAGATCACAAAAATAAGTATTTCTGACACCCTATCATTAATATATTAGTATATCCTCTATCCTTTTACTTATCCCATCCTACTAGAGGATTGGTGTACCCTCTAGAAACTCTCCATTTCTAATGCAGACAGCACAAAGAGTCTGGCTGACCAGAACAAGACGACTGCTGCGAGTAGTTAGAGCACATACCTCAATACTGGGCTGAATCGGGGCCTTTCTGACCATCTTGCCAGGACATCCTTGAAAAACCTCTATTGATATTTCCTGATTGCATGAATATTTAAGTGTGTGCATATATAATTGCAAATGGAATGGAGTTTAGTATCTTTCATTACTTAAAAAAAAACCCTTAAATATGAATTTGCCTTCTTTTTTCTTTGTTTTAACAGTGCTGATTTTGCTTCTGTGATTGAAACCTCTGTAAATCCCTGTGAAGTGCTGCATTTATCATTAGTATTCCATCAGCAGCTCTGCAACGTAAGGCAAAGCCTACGGGGACGGCTCCTCCCGAAATTCGCAGTACACCTAAGGATGCTGTTAACTCCTCCGCAGCCTCTTCAGGAGGGCACTTCCTGTCCAACTGTCCATACAAACTCAATTAAATTACTCTCAGAAAAACCATTTCAACTCAAGAAAGGCAAATAATCTCACGTCTATATTACTTAGGCTTAAGTACTTACAGAAACTACTCTTGCAACGCAGCCTTCTGTACAGTGCTAGTCCATTCTGCTTATGTTTTCCAAATTATTAATAAGCTATTACTTGGAAGTCAGGCTTTCTAACAGTCAGGTTTTAGCACTCCCAGTATTATTCCAAGACATCTATGACTGCTTAGTTCTCACCTTATGCTCATAGAAGGTGTCAATAAGCGTAATGAAGCGGCGTGCTTGGGTCCTTTTCGCCATGGTAAGCAGTGGTATGTGGCGCACAAAGACCGTGTCGAAGTGCTTGGATATTTCCAAGTAGTCACTGGCCCCAAGAGGCTAAAACAAGCAAACAAAAGGTTACAAATGGCAATCCCTAGCAGACTGATATGTAAACTCTGCATCCTGAAACACTACAACAATAGAGTGTGAAAAGTCCTAACTATATTCTCCTTTTTGTTCCACCTAATGCTTCTGGGATACTCCACTTTGCCCTTGAGGTACAGGTAAAACATGGGAGCTCATTCCTATTTGTTGGCTTTACCTGAACAATACTCAATTGCTAAAATCTGATTCCTCTGCATCCTGACATCCAGAGTGATGAAGCTTGARCAGAATTACCTCTATGAACTGTATCTGTAAACAGACTTAAGCCACAATGTCAACCCAAAGCATAAATACCTCGAGCAGCTATTAGCTCCTAGTATGGATGCTGCCTACGAGCAAAAGCTTCAAACAAAAACCACTGCACAGGTTAACTACTACAGCCCGACATAGAACTATGTTTGGTTCAACTAAAAATAATTCTTGTTTAAYAAAACCATATGTTCCAAGAACTGAAAGTAATAGAAAACAGACAGAAAGACAAACTAAATGTGGCTTCACCTGTAATGGTGAAATAAAAAGCTTAGAAGTACATTTAGTGCCTATTTATATGTCTAAACCATCAAGGGAAGATATGCACAGACAGCAGGAGCTCATGCAAGTATACATTCAAATACATTTGTTTAAAAGGACTTTTCATTACACAGAAGGTTTTTTTTGTGTATGATCTACCCTCTTAGTACTACAGGCAACATTTTATCTCGCACTAGTAAGTTACTGTACTTGGAAGAAATAAAGCTTCACAGACCTCTTTGCAAGTCCTGGAATCAGTCCCATTAGTTTTACCTGTTCCAGCACTTGCTGTACAGGATCTTGGATGCTTSAAGTACCGTGGTTGGAGACACTTCAGAGTGGGATCAGCAGTGCCTCAACTCTCTTCTTGACTCAAGAAATGCACTGCCCCAACAGGGCTATAAAGCACTGCAATACTGCTAAGATCCTGAAATCCAGGAAACTAAAGACATTTTATGCAATGGAAATAACCAAAGGATCTTGCCAAGGGCTGAATGTCTCTGCCTAACTAGAATCCTCCTTCAAGCAGTTACAGGGGATTCTTCTTGATTGTCAGYGATGAGATCAGGCTTTGGGTTTTAAGAGATGAGAATGAAGAACCTGTAGGAACGGTCTATGCAGAAGCCAAGGTGAGCCAAGTCTCAGCAGCAGAAATGCAGCTGAAACTCAGTCTGTTTTATCTGGCTCGGGTGGCCGCTCTTGTAGCCCTCCACATACAGGAGTACTCAAACCTTCTCCTAACAGCTTTACTCTTTAGAGTGTAAACTCTTTAACTAAACTCTTTAACTCTTYACTAAAGAGTAAACTCTAACTCTTTAGGTAGAGAGTAAACTCTCTAACTCTTTGGAGAGTAAAGAAAGACCTGACCATGGAGATCAAGGCAGAACCATAGAACGGTTGAGGTTGGCAGGGACCCCTAGAGACCATCCAGTCCAACCCCCTACTCCAGCAGGGACACCCAGAGCACGGGGCACAGTGCGGCATCCAGGCGGGTTGGGAAGATCTCCAGAGAAGAAGACTCCACAGCCTCCCTGGGCAGCCTGGTCCAAGACAAAGGTTTTTAATCTTACTCTGAGCAGTGACTTGTGACTCTCAGATGAGAGAGAGAAAATGACTCTGATAAGTAATTTCACTTCCCCCTCCCCAAAAAAAATGCAGACTTTGAGAACAGTTTAAATCCTGATGATATTCCTCCGACCATGATATGGGCCCAATGCTGTTCTCAATTGCTATACTTGCCCCGAATAGCCAAAGTCCCCCGATCACAGGCGTGTGACGCAGGGGCACCTGGCCTGCCGCTATTCAGTCAAATGGCTTCGGGGCCAACCACTCCAGCTTTAGAGATTTAGAGCTTCTGGGCTATAACCTGTATGCAGAATCTCCATTTAGGAGCAAAGTCCCACTGTTTCACCAGGCAGCCAACTCCTCCACAGTGAGGTGCTGGCAAGACATCCTCACCTTTGCAGCAGCATCCCCAGGCCCTTTCCCCCCTCACCTTGCATCAAGACACTCAGGAGTGGCTGTCTCCTGATCTCCAAAAAATACAGCTCACCAAGATGACAAGACTCGCAGCAAATGATCTGTAGAGATTTACTGTTACCCTCTGCGTAACACTCTGGGGTTGAAAGTTACTTTATGGACTTTATGGAAGATACTCTGTGTTAGTCTGTAGCATATTTGAAGGTATTACCTCTGAAGCTACAAACGAGGCTACAAATCCTCCTAATATTGATGATATATTAAATCCTCTCTAATATTGATATATTAAATCCTCTCACCAAATTTTTCACTCACTTAATCTGGTTCTATAAACATCATTCTAAAAATAGCTTATATTGTTTGGTGTGTGGATTTGGCATTGTCTGCTCTTATTTCTTTCCATCAATTTTTCATCACAWCTGAACTTGACCATAACACCCTTGTACTACAACTGTGACTTACTGCTTTATGCCAGCTCTTTCATAAGCTGTGCAAATCTTCTGCAATCAACATTAATAGGTAAAAAAAATCTTTCTTATATATTATTATTCCCGTATTTAAACATGTGTAGATAAGATAAAACTGTGGTCATTAACTCTGATGTCAGGAGCCAGTATTTTACAGGCATCACACTAATGCAAAATGCATTAGCACTAACCCTCCCGACAAAGTGTTCAGGCCACTTCAGCTTGCCTGACTGAGTTCTCACCTTCATTTGTTTTTGTTTCTCTGTCTACTTAATGCATTTTCAGCCATCAACATCTCAGTTCAAGTAGGATGTTTATTATTTAGAGCTCTCTGTGGACTGTATTAAGAGTTAGCTGTCTTCTGTTTCTAGTTTACATTACATTTAATTAAAGTATAAAGCATCCTGCTTTGACTCATCAGTGACAAAGCAGCTCATCTTTTAGAGATTGTCTGAAGAATACAAAGCACTTCACATATGTTAGAAAAAGGCATTTCATCTTAAGAGAAAATTTATGTTTGTTGGTGTTAGAAGGTATTGTAGGTCCAGTTCTAAATAAAACACTGAAAATTAGTAACTGACAGTAACCACAATTTAGCACAGACATTAAAATACTCTAAAAAATACTCTGTAAAAATAAACACAGTTCCAAGACTGTATAACATTTGCAACAGGGATATTAAGCGATGCCAAATGTTGTAAAGCTCTCCGTTGCCTGCAGAGGAGCCGCTCTCTATGGCTAGAATGGCTGAGGATTGAAATGCAGAGTTGGGGTCATGCTTCAAAGGCACGACTCAAGAGAAAGGGAAATCTGAGGCATGATTTGTGATGTGATTGCACGTTAAGTAAGAACATAAAGCTGTCTTAGTGAAGACATTCAAACACACCGATGGCAGTGCCTATCTACTGGAAAGCCTTGTGATCTCACAGGCAAAGATGAGGATTTCATTTAAAGCATAATTAATAAGCTGAGGATTTAAGGAAGAAGCTCTTTCTTACCAACTTTTACTGAAGATGTCCTGTGGAGGAGGAGATGTCATGTCATCATATATTTTAAAAATCGTATTAGAGTGCGTAGCGAGGAAAAACTAAAATATAATCGTTTTGGTGTGTGTGAACTAAGAGTCTGCATGAGTTGGTCTGCAACTTTAAATTGCTTTATTTTAGCTTGTCTGAGTGCCACCTGACATGATGGCTACAAAACTTGTTTGTTAAAATATTTGCTAATCGATCTATTGTTCCTTCTTTTAAAATATTCTTAAAAGTTTGTTTCAGCTACTCTCAGAGGCAAGATGCCAGAAATAAAGAMGCTGGTGACATCTCCAGTGGTGATCACACAAGCGAAAGCCACAGGGGAAGGAGRTGACACAGGCTGAAAAGTCAAACACGTTAGACAATAGTTGTGCCCTTCTGCAGGTCCTCTGTGTCAGCTATTTTCCAGCTTTATTGACACTTACCTGGTTTAAGAGCAGAGCAGGAATCTGATACCTATAAACACTGGGGTAGAAGGGATGTGGGTCAGGCACAGCCCCTGCTATCTCCACACCCCTCGCCTTAGAGCCCTGGTAAAATCAGATATTGCTTGGTCTTGCAGCAGAGATGTTTTTTTCAGAATTTTGTTCTTCTGACAATTAAGCTGGTTACAACTGCCAGCTCTTTTGCACTCCTGAACAATTTTATATTTCTATATATCAGTACTATCTAAAACTGAAGCAGCACCTTTTCTTTGCTGCATTTAGAGCAGRACGGTATGACTGAGGTTCTCGCCCAGCTTGGCTTTTTCCTGTGGGCTCTCACCTAGACTCTCCCAGCAATCCCYTTCTCTACCTCCTCTGCTCGAGTCTCACCCGCATGCAGATGAAGGCTGAAGGATTCCTTGATATCTGCTGACCGACTTTTATCCCAATGGAACAGAAACATGGAGTACACTGGTCTCACTAGAGCTGCTCTATTCATCACCAAGCAYAACCTCTCCTGCCCTGGGAGAACTTACCTGCTCAAGGACTAACACTGGCTCTGCTARGCTAACAACAAGGGGCCTATCAGCTGGCCAAATTTCCATCGACAGCCTGKCGGGACGACAAAAGGCAAAAAAAGGATGATTTCCATCATTTTATACGGTACCTAAATCCTCAAAATATTTCTAACAGGCATGATCAGGTATAATAAAARAATAGTAATAAAAGTTCTGACAGGTGTGATCAGGCTCCGAGAAACTCAAACACAGAAGTTCATGTGAAGTTCCCCTTAAATGAGCTACTAGACTACAATTTAAATGAKTATCTTGTGATTTCTAAGTCTATGAAAGAACCTAGATTATATGGAAATTATCATCCTGTTTATAGGTCTACTTAAGTATTGACATTTGCTATTAGATTTCAAAGCCCAGGGACATCAAAGCTTTAAAACTTCTACATTCAGGCAAACAAATGCRAAGAATGAAACCCTGGCAGTTTATATCTCAAAACCACAACCAATTTTAAAAATCTTGTCCATAAACATATAAAGGATTTCCTGGACTACAAGCCATGGCCTCTAAAACTGAAGAATTCCACTGAAGACAATACTAAAAGTTTGTGGGTTTTTGACTAAATTATTAAGTGTTTTTTGACTATATTAAGCGAAGTAGTCCCTGTTATCAGCAGAGGGCAGCATTTGCTACGCAGAAGTGAGAGGCTGTCTTGAAAGSCAGTAACACGGTGTGCCAGGCTGCGCTTACTCACTTAGCTCCCAGGGGAGGGATTAGACACATGGGATCAAGGTCCAAGTCAAAACTGCCACAATTAGCAGGTTTTAAACAGGTCGGCCAAAAAACATTGGAAAAAAAAGGGAAGGGCATCATGARTGTGAACTTAATGGGTAAACGCTGAGGAGCAAACCCGGATGTTCATGTGGTAGGGTGACTTGCACTTGCATGAGCTCGATTTTAGGACCTTGAGATTTAAATAGCAATGGCACATGACACTTCCTAAAAATTAGCCAATTATGTTTTGCAACAATTTAGCTACATTAAGAAATGTAAACATGGAGAATTGCAATATAAAATTTAAAAATTCCAGAAGACTCTTCTCGCATTACTGTGACAAGCTGYTCCTACAGCGTAACAAGAGCATCCATCCCTCCATATATGCACTCTGGCAAAAACTCAAATTAAATTCTTCCTTCTGGAACCATGAARGGTTATGGGAAGCCAACATAATAAATTCACCAAGTCTTAATTACAACATTTTTCATTCATGCCATGCTGATTACCAAGAACCTCATGAGCATTCGTATATGGCAGCCTCAGGAAACTCTAGGTAATACCTTCCAAAATATCATCACAACAATTCAGGGTAATCAGAAATGACTTCCAAAAACAACAGACTCCCTTCATTACACTCACTTATCTTAATTATCCTAAATCACTAAACCATACAATGTTTTCAGAATTATGAATTTTAGAAGAAAGAAATTTAACTAATATTAACTGCATTATTATGTATTGTATGATACCCAATTGTATCATGTTTTCTGTCAGAAGATGGTGACAACACAAGAGTATCTTCATCCAGTCTTTCGTAGTGTGTTTACCAGATAGGAAATGGGCAAAGAAAATTCAGACAGAATTAGTATCTACCTTCCATTATGAAACCAGATTTCATCTTAWAAGCTTCCTATATTCTCTACACTACAGGTTTCCATTCCAAATGGATGCTTCAAACTGATCATATGAATAGGAACGTACATCCGTGTGTGTCAGCACGTGTCTATTAGCAGAAGTTTCAGTCAGTTACTGTGAGGCTGATATGGACCTTGGTGCTCAAGTTAAACTTGGTTTTACTCATGGCTCAAAGAGGACTTGTAGGCCCATGCTGTGGACCAAGAATGTCAAAACAGGGGAAAAAAAAAAAGGTTGCACTGGTATCAGGGATACGTCTCACCTTTTTGTGAAGCTCTGCTTGAATCCAGGGAAGTTTTAAGTGTCAGCAAACTGTGGTGGGCACTCACTACCTAGATTTGCAGCAGTTAAAGATCCACCTGCCACAAGGGTGACCAGGTTGAAGGCAGGTGGCTACAGGCCACATTGTCCCGTCGGAGGGACTGGGCCTGTTGCCCGGAGCTGCTGCAGAGACACTGGCCACGCCAGGGACCTCGAGTCTCTCACCTGCAGATCTGGGGTAAGAATGGGAGCAACGAGGAAATCCTCCAGTTTCCTGAATTGTACAGACAGCTAAGTCTAAAAAACCTGTACAAAACTAAGTTTGGACAAAAAYAAAGCTAGAATGATACTCAGTTTTGAACTGAAACATAATACAAGGGGGCTTTGCCATTTACTTTACTGTTTCAAACATAAYTATATATATGTATACATTTTTTTTATCTCTATTTCTGTAGCATCTGGTCTTCATGATGTYCTGATACACCTAGAAATTAATTAATTAATGCCTCTATTTTTTTTTCTTGTGAAGGCAGCACTTCGTTAGAAATCACCTTTCCATCTTCTTTTTGATAAACTCAACAAATTGAGCTCTGAAGTCTTTAATTTGATTCTCCAAATTCTCTAGCTCCAATAATTTTTGCAGCTTTCATGGCTTTCCCTTGTCTCTTCAGATTTTTTAATGCCTTTTCTAAAATTCTGACAACAAAACCACTAGCTCCATCAGGACATTGCCTATTGCACTTGGCATCCTTGTTTTCATTTCCTCCTCCCTCCTGTCATACACATGGYTGCCTTTGGATTTGCAACTAATTTGAACTAGTATTTATGTTATATTTGAAACTGTTGGAAAGAAATTTWAAAAAAAAAGGTATTAGGAAGATCTGTGGAAGTTCATTAGAAATGCTATCCTCAACAAGAATCCTTTGCTAGCGTTTCTTTTTGTATGTTATTTAGCTAACTTCTCAGTCCATTTAGTCCAGTGTTGACATTGCATAAKGCCAATATTTTAATAACAATGGAAAGTATAAAAGTCCACCTTTTTGACAAAATTAGGCAAACAGGAATTCTCTTTGTTTCCATTTTTAAAAATGGTCTATTGTCTGAAACTAGTGATTGACAGTCTGTAGTTATCCAGGTCATCCTGCTTGTGCAGCTTTGGTTTGCTTGTTTCTTTTTTAATATTGATATATTACTAACACTCTCTAGCACTCTGGACTTTCTCTTGTATTCCAATATTTCTGAAAAACAAAGAATGATCAGAGATCTCAAACTTCTTTTCCAGGTTTCTGGTGACTTGAAATCTATTTGCAGGGTATTTTTTTAATAYGCTCTACAGTAATTAACATACTGAAAATTATTTTACTACCTTTAGCAAAACAAGTATTTCATTCTGCTTCATTTTGAACACAATATTTTAAGAAAACCCTTTTCACTTTTCCACAAAGCTATTTAAAGCTTAGCCACCTCCATCTAGGAATAAGCCAGATAATATTCAGATAATTAAAACTGTATCAAAAATCCCAGTTTACTTTAGAAACCTTATATGTGGGCATGCGTGGCACTTTTCCCTTACCTTTAGCTTCTCTAATTTTTCTGCATTTCTTAATTAGTTGCCATTCATTCTGTACTGTTTCATTCTCTCTTGACAGTGACGCCGGGTATCCTTTTAACATCTTCTTCCTCATAAAGTCCTTCTGATTCATATTTTTTTGTTTACACTTTCCATTCCAGTTAGTTTTGGTCATACTTTCCTTGTGAGTTTGAAAATCACTCTAAACCCTCAACTGGGCAATGTCACTATTTGGAACTACTTTTTGGTCATATTGATCATAAGAAAATTATGAAGAGGGTGCCTGAATAACCACAAATTTATAGATGAACAAATCACTACCTGCTACCATAAAGCAACTCCAAACAAAAATGATCTTGTACTACATGCAGGACTTTTTATGCTAAATATAGGGTGTCATTTTAGGCTAATTACATTTTATGGAGTTTATGGGTTTTTTTTTTCTGTATTTCATCCACATTCATTTGTGTTTCAGATGCTCTTAACAAACCAATTTCAACTGCACACATCTACCCAGAGCACCCTCCTGGCGGCTACAGGTTCCAGCTAGGACTCACATTYCCCATCAGCCTCCATCCACACAATCTGTTTTCCCACAGGACTTCAACTGCCCTCCAATATATTCTATCTTCCTTCTCATTACACATTCCTCGAGCCYCACATTCTGCCTGTCCTCCTTCCACTGTTGGGTTTATTTTTCCTTTTTAAGATAGAGGCACTTGAGATGCCCGCCAATTTTCTACCATCCAAACTATAATCACTAACAAATACCTTACAGCTGTATCCCCTGCAGCTTTCTGCTTTTAGCCATCCACAAACAGGAAGATTTATTATCCAGATTGCATCAGTAAATTTAAAGGACTTGATATTTCTAGACGTGAATGCCTTCTGATTTGGGGTCTTGCTTAGTTCTTGGTTTGGTTTCACTTGGTTTTGGCTGCAAGTCATGTGTGCGCTCTTTGGGATCCTACCTAATTTTCCTTTTTCTACTGTAGCATCACTGGGAGCGACTTACCATTTTGTCAAAAAAAAAAAAAGTGTTTTATACAATTTTCCAACAAAACACTGGAAGATTTTAGGCAGAAGAAACACAGGCTGGGGGTTTGACAACTGAATCCATCCTGGACTTTTCTTTTGCCTTTAATGAAGAGTTTAAAGGACATAGGGAGGGGAGAATGAAGCAAAATGAAAGAAGAAATAGCAGTTAACTCCAAATTTCTCAGAGAATGTTATCCAATTTTGCAACTTTCCAGATTCCTAATTTTAAGGGGCTTGATTCACTGAAGGGTTAAACTCTTAAAAGCAGTTCAAGTCAATAGTAATTTCTTATTATATGTATACATACAATGCTAAACAACTTTACAAAAATGAGGTTAGAGGCACCTCAAGCCAGCCACTCAAATCAAAGAATTTTGAAGTTCTTAGTTAACTTCTCTATCTACRAAGTGAGCACAATCATATCATCTCACCAATACCTTAAGATTATATCTGTGGAGATAAACCAGTGATCCAAAGAGAAAAATCAGGACAAACCAAGAAATTATATGTAAGAAATTGTTTGAAGGCAAAAATGAAGGCAGTCATAAGTAAACAGAATAAAGTATATTCACAATGATTGAGGAGGTTGTTACTTTGTCAWTTTTCAACTCTACATATGTGATTATCCTATTAAAGACTATTTTAAYTGATCTGAAGAAGGTATCTGAATAAGATAGCATAACTTCCAAATTTCTGAGTGATCTACATTACAAGACTGTTTATATGCGCTTTTTTTTCCCTCCTCAGTGTTGCCTCCTAAGAACTCTTGCTTGTTTTCATGGTAAGCCAAGCAGCTTAAGTCCTTTACACCAAAATGTTCCTGACCCCACAGTTCCCCCCAGATCAGCACCTTTCAGAGAACGTCTCATCAGCAGCAATTCACCATCCCATGTAACTCTGAGAGGGACATATTAGGCTAAGGAACATGCATGTGCTCACAGCATTGTCACACTACCTTAATACTTTCAGAGATACTGTAACACACCTAAGAAAAAGTCTCAAAAATTCTAGTGAGCAGTATGTTGTTCTATGTATGACACATTTCCTTTCACATAAAGGTGAATTGGATTTGTTTGAAAGTAAAGATCAACAAAACCCAAACTGATGACCTGAAACACAGCCAGTGAATTTCCTACTCAAATAATTAGAACCTCTGTAGCTACATGCAAGTGAAAACATGATCTTATAATTAAAGAAGTGTTTAAAATCCTGAATAAAAGATGCTATAAGCCCATTTTAGAGTTGTGATGGCTTAACAGCAACTTCAGGGGTCAAGAGAGAAGCTGCTGCAGCAGAGCTCAGCTTTAGAAGGCCTTTAACCAAACCAACTTGGGGTCACAAATACACACAGTATTTCAAGGATCATATCCCAGCTACAATCATGACACAAACATATCAGTGAAAATGGTGGTATTTAGCAATATTTGGGGATATTTTTGGAAAGGCGTGGGATTGAGCAGCATGTCTGCAGCTATCCGTGACTAAGGCATGCAATGGCAGCAGCATCCCATTACTCCACAGGTCAGGATCACTACTCCTTTGCTTGAGCACCAACTTCAATCCCAATTTTAAAATGAGTATTTGAATACCATTTACAATTTGATACACTGTGACTACTCATACTCCATCAGCAATGTCACACTGGACACAACTATTTGGATTTTTCAAGGTAATCCATGATATAATTACAGTGAATTTACTGTATCATTAAAAGCAAATGACTTCTTTTGGGGGAGGTGGTTCTTTTTGCAAATTTAGAAAGCCCTTTCAACTTGGTATGACTTAGTGTGACAGCAAGGGGGGATTTATGGTTTTCCTTATTTACCTGTGAGAAGTCTGAGCGTTAACTGATCTAGATTTGCCTGGGTACTCACTCTGTCACACAGCTCTTCAAATGTGAAGTCTGCGATGGTTCCACACGCTTTATTCAGCCTCAGCTCTCTGCCTTGCACTTTCAGAATCCTTGGTCTAGTTACTATGGGAACACGAACAAAGACTCAATCTTCTCTGGATAATTACTATAAAATTCATCTCTTACAGATAGGAAATGCATAGCTTGATGAATAATAGCACATGATTCAACACATAAATTAGACAAAATGCTGATACAATGACTGCCACTTGAGTGTGGCATCAACCCATATACAGCAATGGAACTTATTAATTGGTCAGTGGAGATTGGGCATTGTGTTCTAAATGTATTCTCTTTCAAGAGAAATTAACTTACGTACAATCATTTTGTTTCTGAGCCAGCTCATCAAACAACTTATCCATGACAGCCTCCACATCAGCTTCACTTGTGCTACAGTGAAAAGAATAATAGAATATGAAATTAATAACACTTGAAGCCAACATCAAACAGCTGCCTGAGCCTGCTTAGCTTTTTGCCCATAAAAAAAAAAGAGAGAGAGAAAAAAAGAGAGAGAACAGGATGTTATGCTCTAAATCCAAACATTAGATTTAGAATACACTTAAAAGTAGAGAATATTAACTCTCAGGTAGATGATTCTGCCTTATTTGCATACACTGAAAGACTTCAGTGTTTTGAGCTGTTTCCAGTAATGAGGCAATACAGGCAGAGCAGATCCATTAACACTACGTGTACACAAAGAGAAAAGGCTTCTGGCTCTATCTTGCATGCAAAATAAGAGCAAAGAGGCAAGGCAAGGCAGTCAAGCATCTAAAGAAGTATCTTTTCAAATTTCCGAGCAAGGACTTTGTGAAATTAAATATTGGAGTAGCTTTCTGGAAAAAAAAAATCAAGTCAACCAACTCTATCAATCAAACACAATTTGCAAAATTAAACTATTAAGTTAAAATACTGGAATAATCTCTGCATTATTTTTTTTTCTTTTTTTCTTCTTTTTATTTCCCCAGATGTGATCAGGAAAAGATCAATCACAGCCAGGAAAGCCCCACAGAAAACATCTGTGCTCAGAGCCTAAGCAAAGTTCACACTCATATCCACAAGAATCCATAAGGATTACAAACCATTGACTGAAGAATATTTTTCATCACCATAGAGTTTTTATGGCCAGCAATTGTATACATYGTTCGTTAAGAAAGAAGATAAATAATAATATAATAATAAATATCAAACTGAGTTTGAAAACCAGGTATAGTAAGTTAAAGCTACAGTATACTATATTTAAATAAAACTTTGCTAAAGTTTAACACAAACTAGATTATACAAAATTCAACTGACTTAGACCATGGACGCACTCAAGTTGCATTGCTTAGCATAGTTCACACCTTATTTAGAGGAGGTCTAGATGAGCAACATGTTATACAGCAACTTTCCTCTTCATTAGGCCCTAGACACCTTAAAACACAACCAAGAGAACTGTATTTAAGCTACTTCTGAGCCCAAGATGAGCTACAGCAAAGCTGGTATGAGTAACATAATGTGGAAAGGGGGAAAAGCAAGGAAAAAAGCAAAAAACCCCACAAGTGTTCAGTAAATGACATTTCAAAAGCTTAAAAGGCCTTTTCTGAATAGGAAATTATAATGACTTAAGTTTATGTAAATTAAAATTATAACTTCCTAAAATTTTTCTCTGTTACCACTGATATTTCAGCAGTGCTTTCCTGTGACAAAATGCCAACTGAATAGGAATAGACAAAACCAGAAACAAGTCCTCAAAGGGGAAAGAGCATGTCTATATCAGTGTATGTACTGTACGAAGAAGTTTGATGTAAAGGCTACAGGAAGAAATGCTCAAATATGGTGTCAGGAAGATCTGTTCAGAAAACAGGCACCTGAGACTGAGATCAAGGGATTTGCTTTGATCRGGAATCTTGCTATTATGATACATTCATTGTTTTTTTTTTTTTAAAAATCCTCTTGTTGATTCCTAATCTGTGCAGTCTTTTCTTCATTTAAAATATAAAACTAGAGATTGGTTAAAGCTGTTTTAACATCATCTGAAAGCAAAGCAAAAAAAAAAGATACTATATTCATTAACAGCAGTATGTAAACATGCAGGCCAAGAACATTTTCTTCTGGGGAAAAGATTGAAACAAATTTTAAAAATCTGTGGGAAAATATTTTGCAATGCATTATTAAAAAAGAGGGAAAAAAAAAAACAGCCAAAAAACCAAACAAACAAAGAAAAAACCCAGAACATTAAGTTGGGTGGTGAAGGATTGAATATCCCAAAGAACAAATCTGAAAAAAACAAATGCAATTCTGCCAAAGACAGATARATTGAAGGAACGGAAGATCAAACAAGTATCCTATTTCTGAAGTATTTTTCCCCTTTTTTTTCACTGCTCCCTCCTAGTGCATTGTATGAAGAGCTCTAGAAACAACTAGGATCCTCCCAACAACAGACCAAGGGACAGACTGAAACAAGCAGGATCCTCCCAGCAGATCTTCTGCAGTGGAACCCCAGGCCCAYGGGACGCTGCTCCTGCGGCCTATTCCCGCTCTCCCTGCTCTCCAGGAGCTAAGGACATAGGGCCACGTTGGGCAAACAGGAGCTCTAAGAAAACATGGGGAAAGTTGATYAAAGCAGCAGGAACCAGGGAAGAGTAAGAAGCAAGAGTTAGCTCTCGGGATGCAAGGCATACTGAGCTTATAGGGTCACACCTTGTGGTGGATACAAACCTCTGAAKACTTTAACATACGTTTTTGTATATAGAGAAGGTTCTCATTGCCTTCTGGAATAAAAAGAATTGAGCTGGTGCCTACGCACGCGCAAATAACAGGGGAAGATGGGAGACCTTAACAGTTGTAATAAGGAATTACATTTYGGGACATGCATAGCAAGGAAAATGAGGAAGAAACCAGCATTTGGTTTCCCATTTTATAAAATGCACCTTTCAGAAATAATTCACTGTTTTAATTTTACTAGGCAGCACTTCCTTTTTCGCACAAACAGCTACAATCAATAGGTCAACAGGGCATATTTCACCTCAAACATCCATCACCTCATTAAAAATACTGTGCCTTTATTAATGGAAACATGCATTATATTTAAAACAATACTAAACATTCTACTGAAATATACTATGATTATAAACCTCACTTTAAACTATCATTGAGGTTATTTTAAATCAAAAAGATGTTTTCATCATATAGAAATATAACTGAAAGAACAACTGTAAATGTATTCTTTAAATATATGTTTTATTTGCAAATACAGGCTAAAGAGATAAAGTAAATTTGTCATGATAAACAGAAACAATTAATCTGTCAAAATAAGAGTTTTTTAATCCACTGCACTGGAAACACCCAACATTAACTGAATCCTTGTCATTGGATTTCTATAAATACTTAATTGCTTAAATACAATAAGGATGTTCTTCTATTATAAGAGAATTGTGCAATCCTTACAAGAGGATATTCATTACTTTCTAACCATCTGTCACTTCAGTTCTCCAAACACCACACCTCCCCAAAAAATCTAATTAGTTTTTATTCAGTCACACACTATAAATGATGCTCATGTGGATACTGAAAATGTAGTTTAATGAAGTTAATATCAAGGCATAATGGAAGGCGGTTTGCTGAACAAAATGGACCAGAAGGCAGAGAAAGGAAAAGTCACACCCTGCTAATTACATTAAACATTTTTTCATTTCCTATTGACTAGGAAATTAATGGCTAATAAGGAGGAGGAGGAAGGCAAATGCCTCATCACAGATCAACTTACAGGTAGTAAAGTTTGCCAGCAGCAGGAAGCACTCGTTTCCTGTAGTCTATTCCCGAATCCAGCTGGACTGTGCTGCAGTACTTCTACGGAGACAAAACAGAACAGCTTTCCTCAAGTCACTGCTGTGTTTGCACGGTCTGTGTTAGAGAGAGGACACGCGGTTGGGATGAACCATGAGCACGAATCATCTAGAGCACCTGGGCAACAGCTAGAAAGCTGAAATAAGACCACAGAATTAAGTCGCTTTTGCAGTTATTTAAGGCAAGGAATAAGCTAGAAGTCATTCAAATACTCGAATGTAATCAACTTCAAAAATACAATAACCAGAAAATTAACATAGACTGGAAGCAAGAGGAATGAAAGTAGGATGCACATTTATAGTTCTCTCTGGGAAGTGCTTTATAAGGGGCAGGGGACAGAAATAATTGCAACGTGAAGGGATAAAAATTTAGAAATAGAAAAATTAGAAGCAACGAATGCCTAAAAGGCCATAATCAAATTCCAGCAATAGAGATGACTTTTTTTTTTATATCTGCTAAAAATAATTTTATCTTCTCATGCTACTAAGATGATTAAAATGGAGTCGAATATAAATATATAAGCCTTGCTACAAAACGAAGTAAAGTCTAACTTGACTCAGAAAAGAAGCTTCTGTTTCACTCTTCTGCTAAAAACCTTCATGTCTCTGCATGTGATACAGATGGCACTGGTAAGACTCTGAGTTGACTGTCACAAGAACTGCCCATGCTAGAAAACGTGAAACCAGAGGTTGCATTTTTCATTTCAAGACCTGATGTTGGTGGCAAAATTCCCACTAACCTCATTCGGGTCAAGATTTAGCTCTCTGGCAAAGGGAATATATCTCTGCTTACTTCGTTATTACTGCCAATATATAGCTTCATGGGGGTATATAACTACAAGCAAAAGAATCTATAAAAGAAAGGGAGGAAATGTTTTATTATTTAAAGACATCTCTCTAGCTATGACTAATTTAATTAAAGCAATGAAACCTCCTTTCTACAGGTAATTCAATACCATTTAGCAATCGTTTCAGATTGCAGCAATCCCAACTCTACTAAAGTAGCTTACATCACTGCACTATGAATGATCGGTTTCTCTCTAAAACTCTCATTAAAACTTCGTATTTTGTATGTCAGAAATTTTTCAAAGCCTCCTTTGTGAGGGTTCAGATATCAAAATTGTAAATGTCGCATCTCCCTGATAACAACTACAGGGGGGAATAAACAAAATAAAACTTATATTTAACTCCATAGGTCTTATTGATCATAAACACACGCAGGAATGACTGTGATGACTCACTGCATTAATTTTTTGCTCTCATCTAATAGTGAAGATTTTATACATATTTCATCCCTACATATTTCCTGCAGAGATACACAGCTAAAAATACAGAGGAAAATATGAATCATCCTCACAGCATAAAATCCCTGGAAAATCCATGTATTTTTAATTCTAGTAAGTGAAAGAGTCCTGTTAATCAAATTGTTATTTTGGGGCTAAGGCTACTGTAAACACGACAGCATTGATGCTACAACATTATTATAACCTATTCCCTTTCTGCTGGTGAAAAACAGCCAAAAAGTACCACAGCAGCAGAGGGAAAAAGAAAAAAAAAAGAAAAAAAAAAAAAAAAAAGGAAGTTACAGGGTCATTTAATAATATGCACAGGGGAGACAGAAAAGATGTTTCTCTCTTCTTGAGAGAATCAGTCTGGTAGTCAAGGCTAGAAGTTTCACAGCAAAGCTGGTTTATTTTGCTTTTCCTTGACAAGCAGTACCAAGCATCTTTCCCTCTAGTGCTTTACTCTTCTGAAGAAGTAGATGAGCTGTTATTTCCTTCATGCTGGTAGAAAAAAATACTGACTACACAGCTATCAGGACTGAGAGGTTATTCAGGTTAACTTTATTCAGTCCCACCTCTCTGGCTTTGCAGAACAGTCTTCAGACTGATTCAGAGTGCTGCGCTATATCTAGACTGAAGAGTAAGAACAGAACTACATATACAGGTACGTTTGAGAGAGGGGCAAGGTTATTTTATAGCTAAGACAAGAAGATGCACTTGAAGCCACTGTGGTTGGTTTAAATGTCCTGTGCTGCTATTAGTATAGGTGCTTGTGCACCTATAGTGCATACTAGTGACTACAGTGTAAAGCAGACGTGCCAAACACTTCAAGTCCGAGCGCCAACAGGCTGAAGTAGGCAGGTCACTGAGGTGTCCTGAGGTGTGTATATATATATATATATATATATATATGTATACCACACACACATATCTATCTGTGTCAACACTCATGGGCTACAATCATAGCCCACCTGTTTCCTGCTAACAAACTTACCATGGCTTAAATGCCACGACAGTCTCGTATGAATGAGTCCATGACAGCCAGTTCTGGAGATGGTAAATGCAAGTGTAAATGCTGTCAAATGTAGTTACAAAGCGGGTGCATTTCTTCAGTCTTCCTTCTCTTTTTCCTTTATTTAAAATAATTAGCATTATTGCCACTTAGCAAAAATTGCTCGTGTTAGTGATACTACTTAAGAAGGGCCTATGTACTCAAAAGCTTACCTAAGTTTTTGAGTCTTTTTCAAACTACAGGCAGTTAACTTAATSGCAGATACTAATTTTCCCTGCAATTGTTATCTCCTATGTTTACAATAAGATACTGTCATTGATTCTAATATGTTGTGACATTACTTAGGTTATTTTGGAAAAAATAATTCATTAAACAGACACACATCTGTGCTATAATTCATTGCACTCAGAAAGGCAGTAGCAGCATCCAGTTCAGAGGTAATATAGAATACAGTTATTACAGTCCTYCTTTTTTTTTTCTTCCTTCCTTAGGAACATGAAGAAACAGAAAAATAAAAATCTGATGCACAGAAGTGACAGCACCACGTAATATAAACATAGCTGTAGGAGGCAGTTTGCTAGAAAAAAAAAAAAAGAGATACTGGCTCCTTTGAAAGATACTCGGTATCTTACTATTCTATTCTTTGGATGCTTCCAACTCATTTTCCTATAGTGACCAAAATGAACTGCTACTGTTTCTTGTTATTGTTTTAGTTTAGTTTTGTCCTATTCTTTAAACACACTTCTGTTTTTCAAATCATGATTCTTCATCAGATTCTTAGATTTTACTTCACATTCCTAGCATATTTTTCACTGATTTCTCTCTCCAAAACCACTGACTTAAACCTCAAAGGTATTTTGGTTCGTTGCTTGAGTTGAGTTGTGGTTTTTTTGCTTGTGTTTTTTGGGGGGGCTCTTTTCTCCTCTCCAAGTTGATGCTTTGTTCAGCAAGTTACTCCAACTGCTGCCCATCAACCTCTGTTCTAAATAAACAGAAAATAACCATAAGATTTCCTACTCTCTTTTTAAAGGGTCATGCGAATAAATATCTACCAGTGTCCATCATTAATTATTTTTATGGAGACAGTTCCACAGTCACTCATACCAATTCTATCAGGCGCTACTAGATATGCGCAGACTAGATGGCCATTAAAAATAAACATTACAATCTGTGCAGCAACATTCTCCCAGGAAATGTTTCTTTACAATACAATTGYCACTGCTACATTATAAGCTTTGTAGGATAGGAATAACCTTAAGAGAATTTCTGACAGCACTGCACAGATATATAGGTGCTACTAGACAATAGCACAACAAAACCAATCAAACAGAAAGCATGAATAATGAAACCAGTCATAAAATGATAATGTGGAAGAAATGGGTACAACAAAATAGCCTAAAAGCAAGCCCTGGCACTATGCATAAGCTCAGCTCTTACTCTTCAATGCACAGAAAGGTGGGTACCACAACGGCATCACTGAACTCAAAGACAGCAGTGGGAGGGTTGCTTGCCCTACCAGGCAATAGCAGCAGCATTTGCATCCCTGTGAACAATGTATGGTGGAGAGTGCTAGGCAGAGGGATTCACAACAGGTTTATCTTGAGCAAGGCTTTTGACACTGTCCCTCACAGCATCCTCCTGGGCAAGCTCCAAAGGTGTGGGATAGATGTGTGAACAGGGAGGTGGATTAGGAATTGGCTCGATGGCAGGGTGCAGAGAGTGGTTGTCAATGGTGCGGAGTCCAGCTGGAGGCCTGTACTTAGTGGTGTCCCCCAGGGGTCAGTTCTCGGTCCGGTCCTGTTCAACTTATTCATTAACSACCTGGATGAAGGGCTGGAGTGCTCCCTCAGCAAGTTTGCCGACGATACCAAACTGGGTGGAGTAGCTGATAGCCCTGAGGGCTGTGCTGCCATCCAGAGGGACCTGGACAGACTGGAGGACTGGGCGGCGAGAAACCTCATGAGGTTCAACAGGGGCAAGTGCAGGGTCCTGCACYTGGGGAGGAATAACCCTGGACACCAGTACAGATTAGGGGTGGACCTGCTGGAGAGCAGCCCCGCAGAGAGGGACCTGGGTGTCATGGTGGACGACAAGTTGACCATGAGGCAGCAGTGTGCCCTGGTGGCCAGGCAGGCCAACGGGATCCTGGGATGCACTAAGAAGAGCGTCTCCAGCAGGTCGAGGGAAGTGATCATCCCCCTCTACTCAGCCCTGGTGAGGCCACATCTGGAGACTGTGTCCAGTTCTGGGCTCCCCAGTACAAGAGGGATGTGGAGCTGCTGGAGAGAGTCCAGCGCAGGGCTACCAGGATGATCAGAGGCCTGGAACATCTGCCCTRTGAGCAAAGGCTGAGRGAGCTGGGCCTGTTCAGCCTGGAGAAGAGGAGGCTGAGGGGGGACCTGATCAGCGTGTATAAATACCTCAAGGGAGGCAGTGAGGAGGAGGGGGGCGGCCTCTTTTCAGTGGTGGGCAGGGATAGGACTAGAGGAAATGGCTTCAAACTGAAGCATCGGAAGTTCCACAGGAACTTAAGGAAGCATTTCTTCACTGTGCGGGTGACAAAGCACTGGAACAGGCTGCCCAGAGAGGTTGTGGAGTCTCCTTCTTTGGAGATCTTTAAAACCCGCTTGGATGCAGCCCTGTGCCACGTGCTCTAGGTGACCCTGCATGAGCGAGGTCCTCTGAGGTCCCTTCCAACCTTCAGCATTCTACGATTCTATGATCTTTACTCAAAGCATGAGTCAAAAATGTGACAGAGAAGCTGTGCACAGCGTAGAGATGCAAAAGTTTCTCCTTTCAAGGGCTTAGTATTGACAAAACTGGCCAATGAGTTTTTCTGCATCTAGATTGATGTGTAAACATTCACTTAGCTGCATCACAGGCATGCAGAGGGTCACACACTAGTTTAAACATTGCATACTGCCCACGTGAAGACCTAAAGTATTAGTTTTACAGAAAAAAAAGGGTATATGGTTGTACAGTATGGAGAACCTAAACACTGTGAAATGAAATACTGAGCATCACTGTACTGATGGTGCATATCCAAGTACCAAAATGAATCTTCTCTCCTGTTTACAGACATCAATTACTCCTTCATGAAGAAGAATTACTTTTTTTTTTTTTTTTTTAACTTTTCTTTTTTTTTTTGTGGCATGTAAAAAACCATAATTGGAATTACACACAAGTTTTAGTTTCTGTCTCCATCTTCGGACTAACTTCTCCATCATTGGGCTGATTAAACCCTACAGATGTGATTACATCCTCACACTCACTAATCACTGCCAGGGAATCCTAATCAGCAGCCAAAGAACTTTAACTGGAGTCCTCAGATTGTTAGCACTTAATTGTCAAAGCCACAATTGTAACTATCGGTTTCTATTTTTCAGATGGATATTTAAATCCTCAGATTCATTTATTTGTGCTAACCTTCTACTTTTCATTTGAAATAACTATTTAAGAACACAGCTATAGCTAGACTAATCTGTCCTAGTGGAAGCATACASAGTTTCCAAAATACTTGCTATTCTATGGAGATATTTCAAATCTGACTTCTTACCCATTCAATTCAAATACATAAAATTAATTAGTCATGCAATTTATTTTGAAGCAATTGATGTACTTATGTATACAAAGAACAAATACAATTACAAATTTGAAAACACAATTAGCAAGTTAAAGATATGACATGCTCATGCACTCATTTTTCACTGATGTGCCAGAAAAACTTTCTGTTTCAGAAGGAAAAAAGACAAAACTTTGAGGCTCTATTGATAAAAAACACCTCAGATCATAACAATCTTCTGAGCAGAAAATTGGACTTTTTTAAGTATATCTATGACATTTAGTTATTAAGTACAGATGCATATAAAAACATTTTTCTTCCTGTAAGCACTTCCAGCATTCCTCGCATTCTGCATTCAGAAGTGGAAGGTATCAAAATGCTTTAAATACTCCAGTGATTAAAAGAAACAACCTGGCAGGTGGGTAAGTGGAAAAGTGAAGATTCAAAAGCTTAAACAAAGCAGTCAGTTATCTGGATGACCTGGAAGTTCTCATCATATTTCCCACATGTAACAAAAATTCGAGATGTCAACAGATAAGTGAACAGTCTACGTTAGACACCGCACAAAATGCAGTGTGCATGTCTGAATTCCAAAATTGTCATCAGGTCATGACTTTTGCTACTGCAGATGAGTAATGCCCCTTAATATTATTTCAGATCACTGCAAGTAAACCCATCAGTTGCCCTCTGCTCTGAGTTTTAACGTACCTCAAACAAGCTAAAACACAAAGCCAACTGTTGGCCCACTGGAGCAAGCAAACAGTCTGAGGACCCCAGAGAGAAGATGTCAGTGGGTGTAGGAGGCTGAGATAAAGGTTAAGAGCAACTCACCTTGGTATTTTTACCTTAAATCTGACACTTGCTGAGTTTTCCCCAGCCATTCAGACTCCTGTCCAACCAGGCACCTACAAATGAGGTGGGGGCACTGGATATGGGGTATCAAATACACTTTCTGTGCAAGCAAAGAATATAGTCCTACCCTCAGGTATACAAAGTCGTGGAATTAAAAAAAAAAAAAAAAAAAAGTCTTCTGATTCAGTCTCTCCTGACAATACGTACGAAGGATAAGGATATTCCTTTACTATTTCCTGATGGAAAGGAAGGAAATTGTTCACTGGCAGTCATTCTCACACATTTACCTCTATCATCTTGCACTGCGCCACAGGCAGTGGGCACACTGTGGGAGCCTTCGGCTTGCCAGAGAGGAAGAGTTCCTCAGGGAAAGTCCGCTAAGCCATTAAAACATTTTCATTTTTCGTTAGTTGGCCCCACCTAGCGTCAGGTTAGCACCTAGGATTTTGTTTCTTTAAAATTCTTACTCAAGTGATCTCAAAAAAGAAAAAGGAGGAAAAAAAAAAAGGGTTCTGCACTCAAAGGTTATAATTACTATGGATGTTTTYCCAAATCATACATATCTGGTAAAACAAGAAACCTCTCAAGCAGAAWACGCTGTGCACAAGGAGGAACCTGCTTCCCAACCCCCGGAGCCCACTCAAGGCCTTCCTATCGGCCCAGCCTCACAGTGGGCAGCACATGAGGATCCCCAGCAAGTTCCTGAGCCTCACGCTGCTCTCGCTAGAGGCAAGAGGCAGCTGGGTGCTGCACAACCTGCCGAGAGGAGCTTCAGAAACCCTGCCACGTGGCCATGRTCTCCTCTCCCTGCCTCCGGCTCGCGCGCTAAGTTCCCCAAGCCACCACTTTGAGGCAAGTGTGTYCCAGAGGCAGCACCTTCCAAGGGCTGCTCATTTTGCCTACGCTTAAAATTGCCTCTGTTGAAAACAGACTAAGTCGTAGCACACCTGGTGTTTCACTTTGTGTGAATCACAGAATCACAGGATGGTTGAGGTTGGAAGGGACCTCCAGAGGTCATCCAGTCCAACCCCCTGCTCCAGCAGGGACACCCAGAGCACGGGGCACAGGGCGGCATTCAGGCGGGTTGGGAAGATCTCCAGAGAAGGAGACTCCACAGCCTCCCTGGGCAGCCTGGGCCAGGGCTCTGGCACTCTCACAGGGAAGAAGTTCCTCCTCACATGGAGATGGAGCTGCCTGTGTTGCAGCTTGCACCCATTGCCCCTTGTCCTGTCACTGGCCACCACTGAGAAGAGCTTGGCCCCTTCCTCCCTACATTCCCCCTTCATAAACTTACACATGTTAATCAGATCCCCTCTCAGCCTTCTCTTCTCCAAGCTAAACAGGCCCAACTCGCTCAGTTTCTCCTTCTTATGATTCCTTAYGAATCATAAGAATCCAGGTGTAGTGAGGTGGGGAAGAGGCATCAGCAGGTATTTTGTGGTATAGAAAACTTGGTCTGAGCACTGTTGTTGGGTACGTGGACAATTTTTGTCTTCCTGCTCAGATGTTGTTGAAACAGTAGACTTAAAAGAAAATGTCAATGAATCCTCACAAGCACTATACATGACCTCTAGGGTAATTAGCAATCATTCAAAAGCAACAAGACTAAAATGTTCTATTCTTTATTACTGTCAGCTCTTATCTTGATCAGCATTTTAATAAAGATGGTTCATTGCTAAGACAGTTTCATGAATCAGTCATAATTACATTCTGACACACAGTGAATAGTAAAGCAAAACTAAATATCACTTCATCAACCTTTCTAACCTTTATGCAAGTATTAACTGTAAATAATTTTTACACAATCTTACAACAAAAAATCTGCATATTTCTTAGCCTTGTACATACCCTACCCTAACTGAATTTCTTGTGACCTATACCTGAAGAACAACAACAAAAACACACACAGACAATCAGGCATAATTATTTAGTCTTCTGTGATACTCAGGTGTTGCTATTCACAGAT
Organism: Nothoprocta perdicaria; assembly: GCF_003342845.1. NCBI lineage: Eukaryota > Metazoa > Chordata > Aves > Tinamiformes > Tinamidae > Nothoprocta > Nothoprocta perdicaria. The sequence goes on from NW_020455005.1 coordinate 117,419, forward strand.
CAGATCAACTTCAAGCACAAAAGCCTATTTGCTCTGCAAAATAGTATGCTGATTCAAAGGGTTAAACATCATTACTTTCTTTACAGTCTCTTCCCCCATTTTTCATTTCTGGAAATACTGAAATATTGAAAATTGCCACAGTAGCCTTAGACATACTGTGCATGTTCCAACCTAAAAGCTGGTAAGGCAGGGAGTAAAAAACCCTTTGAGGAGAACTTTCAAAATATCATCTAAGATGCTGGAAAATATGAATAAACCTAATAATACCTGTGCTAATTTTGGATGACACAAGCAGATTTTATTTGGGAATTGCCTTTAAAATCAACTTAGGAAGAGCAGAAACTTCTGCAAAATGAAATACTGGCAAATAGAATTTTAATACGAATCTATGTTTTATACTTGCGACAAGAACACTTCCCAATCTTAAACTTAGTAATAAAGCATAGAAAATAGAGGTGAAATTTAGCAGAAGTTGCAAAAATTCACATTATAGTTTAGAAACTGTTTTATCCCTGCTACCACAAGGAACACATGACTGATTGTACAATTTTTCTATTACTTATTTTAAAAGTACCTATAAACCAGTTATCACCCAAGAAGAAAACAGTTAATTTGTGCAACAATCATTTAAGGAAAAAGCCAAAGAGTCTAGAAATGTACTGTTATATGAACAATGTTTCAGATATCCAAACAAAAAAGGAAAGACTTCAGGAGGTGCAAATGTGGTTGTTCTGAGACAAGTGGTTTCTCCTTTCTCCGGTCAGGGAGCAGAATAATGGCAAAGACTAAATCAATGTATTTCTTGTTGCACAGAGAACATCTCTCTCCCCATCGCATATCACTTAAACAAAACAACTTCCTCACAGAAAAAGTTCAAATTAAAAAAAAAAAAAAAAGCACTATGTAAAATTCACAATTTTGTTAAGAACCAATAGCAGCTCTAATTTTCAATCTTCTAATAAACAACTGTGCTGTCCTGCAAAAGGAGATGCCAAGAGCCAGCACTGAATTATAAGTCAGCATTTCATCAACTACAGGTCAAATTCATCCCCAGCGCCCATATTTTGGAGGAATTTCACCCTCGGTGAAGTTAGCTGGGCAGACTTCGCTCTTGGTTTTTCTTCTTAACGTTTGGTTTGTATTTCTTTTCCCAGTATTAGCCTTTGCTCCTGCCAGAGCTGTTGGCAGGCAGGGAAGGAGAGGGGAAAAAAAAAAGTAAAGCAGTATTGATTTACAAAACTGGATTTCCCAGAAAAAAAAAAAAGGCGGCGATTAAGATCCAAACAAAGGCTAAAGATGGCTTACGCTTCGCTCTGATGAGGTCCACTACCTCATTACCAACAACTGAGAACTTGTGATGCATTTTGTTTCAAGGGAATCCAGAAGTCCTTGCTGGAGAGCAGGCTGGGGGGCGCATTCACTCCCTCYGGGGCACCCCCATTATGTGAGCAGTATAAAACACTGCCTTTATGCTGCCAGCCCACAATGACTCTTCCTACATCAAAGCGTTTTCRCCACTTGGGTTTCTTCTCCCCCCCAAATTTATTCAAGCCAAGGGCAGGGAGACAACAATTCATACGCGCTAATTACACCTAATTATCTATTCCCTTCCCCCCCGCTGTTTTCCAGCGGCTCCAACCAGTGTTATTTGCTATCGGGGTTTCTCACAACCTCCCCTTGCCCTGTCCGGCCAGCTCGACAGCAAAGCCTTTGAAGCAAACTGTTGTGGCTTCTTAGAATTTTAACAATATAAGGTTCAACTCAAACTAAATAATTCTATTCTTGGTTTTTGACACGTTTATGCGTTAAATATGAAGGCCTCTTGGTTAATTTGGCAAATCCCTCACATCTCTTCCTAGCGAGAACTGCTGGTAGCAGCTTCTCTTGTAGGAGCTTCTCCTCATGCTTTCTTTTCATGATCTAAATGAAATGTTTATTGGATTAAAGTTCTTCTCTGCAGACCTCCACGGTGGCCGGTGACAAAGAGCTTAAAAGCCTTATTAATTGGCCCGAGCTTTGGGAGCGGGGAGAGGCAGGACCTCATTTCACATTACATCACAAGCAAATAAAACTGCCACGTGCAATTAGGCTAATTTACCCCGACACAGCAAGATTCAACTATTACATATCTATGACATACTCTGATTTACCCCTTTTTAAATCAGGGGGTGCATTAACCACGCAAGAGCTCAGGAAATCACTGCAATTAAAGGAGGGAAAAGAGAAGACGGGGAGCCCGACGCTGAGCGACAGGAGCAACCATTTTATCCTTAGGTAAAGTTTTGACCTGCACCTAAACAAACTGTCCAGGAGAGCATAATGTGCATGTCTACGTATACATGTATGTGTGTGCCAGACACAACAGTGCAAGCTAAGCAGACTGAACAGTCRAATATCTAAAGGACACACTAAAGCAGTAGGTGCATCATTAAAAAAATATATATAACAGTTCAATGCCTCTGACTACAAATTTCAAGTACACCAATACAGAAAGCTGCAGGCAGAAAGGGTTGAATACATCAAAGCTTTCAAAGCTGGCACTTGGCTTTCTAAAAAGAACCTTTTGTTAGCTAAAATTTGTGAATTATTTCGCAATAAAACTACCCATAACTGAAAGCGTGTTAAGTACAAAAATAATTGCAACCACAATATATTTTATGTGTTTAATTAGATACACTTCTCAAAATGAGTATTTCTACTGGTTGCAGACAGAGGGAGAACAAGACAAAACGCGTCTTCTACCGAAGGGTTTGCTTGGTTACATACTAAGAAGGAAAACAAAAGGCCCAACATCTTCAGTGATGAAAAAGTCGATTGATAGGCAAAACCATCACAATATCAAAGGATTAATCCCAGCAATTCTGACTCAGGTGACAGTTCACAGGGGTCAGAGTGGCTGACACTGACCTCAAAAGCAGGTTTTAACTACTGAGCGCCCTGCGAGCGGCTGGGCTATCACACCAGCAGAATGGGGCAAGCTGGCAAATCAATTCCAACAAGGAGATGACTTTTTATTTCTATTTGTTTATTTTAAGAATTGGCAGATCCGCCCACCAAAAATCTGTGTGTTTCTAACACAGGTGGCTGGACAAAAGCTGAATACACAATCAAAGATATTTAAATCTACCAAGTGTCTTGGTACAAAATTAACACCCACACATTTCCTTTAAGGACAGTTCCAAGCAGTTTTAAAGATTTTAAATAAGTATTTTTCATTACATATTCATGCATTGAAAATAAATTACTGGGAGGTAAAAATATTTTTAACTTTCTCCATTTATTGCTTTGTAAGAAAGTGTATATTTTAATTAAAACTACTCTGAGAAAGACAATAAAGAGAAAACAGCATACATACACAAGGCTGTGTATTTGRAAGGAGTGTACAACATTTACCGCTGTTAGTCACTTTAATGAAGTAGTCTGAAAATAAGTAACACTTTGCTTGCTAATAACAGAAGAAAATAGTTAAGTCCACTACAGGAAGCTTACAATAAATTTATGTCTTAATGATAATGTCTGTATGAAATTTATCTTCTGTTTAAGCAGTATTCAGGTAGCCAAAGCTAAATATTGCAAAATTGTACAACTTAAGCCCTAAATCCTTCTGCCTTTCAGTCAAAACTTAGTGTAGTGTAAGGTTGACTGCATGAAAAAAACTGACAAAATGCTAAAGTTACGTAATTAACATTTTGACTTCACTTGCCATTTAAAAGAATACATGCTACAGTTTCAATAAACTATTGAAAGCTCAAGAATTGGTAATATAAGCTGTAGTTTACACACATCAAATTATTTGAGGAGCTTTCCTTCCCATAGCTCCACAGGATTAAATGTCACTGAACTAGAATAAGGATTTCAGAATATATGACAGTTAATGCAGATATCTATATTAAATGTCTGCAAAAATTAAAGTGTTGCCAAATTACAGACAAACCAACAAATTAAAGCTTGCTTACTCCTATTTGAAGAATTCACGTTAGGTGACTTAAGATGTATGACTCCATTTATAAGTTATCTATAAAATGTGTAGAAAGCTTTTGTATTTTTGCATCATTTACACGAGTAAATTTTTGGAGGATTTCTGTTCCAAGCACCTTAACAAATTAGCCGTTTTATTTGTCAGGAACAATGTTTATAGAAATCACTTAGAATTTCCATCTAAACTTACTTTAAAGCACTCAGAAAGCGATGTTGCAATATATTAAAAGCTCAGTCTGAAGGAATGGAATTTTATTGCCATTACAGAAATAAAACAATTTCCTTCCTGGCACAACACGTGTCCAAAAAGCAGCATTTATGAAACTGCATGGAGTGCAGAAGCAGTCCTCTCTATTRCAGAAACCAAGCCCATTTATAAAGAATATTCTGTCCTAAAAAAAAAATCTAGCTGCTACTATGAGTTAAAAAAAAAATTGAGAGAGTTTCCCCCATTTATGTAAACTAATACTTTAAGTTACATGAGGAGAGTCACCGAAAAAACAGGTGTCTACATGTTTAAGATTTTAAGAGATTTGAATATCTGGGAGAGGTTCAGAATTGAGGAGAGGACGTCATGCACCACTGGTCCTTCCCACTACACAGACAGGCTGTTACATGGGAAGCTTTTATGCAGCCTTTWAACTGCATAAAAGTACAGTAATATGCAGAAGTAGAAAGGGAAAGATTTAAGCATAACATCATATATCGAGGAACTACTTGTTCTATTTATGAAAKGAATACAAATGCCTGAAATCTACGCTACTGGAAGTGAAGTGTCTCTTAACAGAAAGTGGATGCTTTGCATTCATCACATATAAAGGAATGCAAAGTTCCTGCATTGAACTTGAACTATTTTTAGTGCTAAAGCCTTATTTTAAGATTTAGGGTGACAGCAGTTATCTTCTAAAACAAGCACACAAACAAGCAAGACAAAACCTGCCCCAGCACCAGAACAAAACAGCCAACAGGAGGCTCTGAATCTGGAGAAAACTAAAACCCAAGTTAGTTGTCAAAGTCACCTCAAGGAAACAGGGTAGAATGACCCCAGGCCAGACACGCACCTCGGAAGGAGCTGAAGGGTACAGAACATAGGAAGACAAATATTTGCAAACGCCTAAAGCCTTTTCTTGTGATGTTACTTTAAAAGTTATCCAAGGCTGTTTTTTTTTCCCCTTAATGCCTATTTTTGATGTGTTGAATTCAAAATGTAGATTTGGAAGTTGTTGTTACTCTAAATATCTTGCCAATATCCTCAGGTTACCAATTAAGGGCCAAGATGCATTTGTTGATAAGCTTCTCCTGATCTATTTGGTGATAAGCTTCTCCTGATCTACTCTACATGCGTTATGTTTTGGGAAAAACTTATTTTTAGAAATATTTATTAAGGTGGCGGTAAGGGCAAATGCACTTAGAGCAGTGTTAAAACACAAAGAGGCAAGGGAAAAATAAAAACTGAAAGTAATCTTGAATTTTAGATAGGCCCTTGAAATAGAAAGCTGAGTAAGACCTTATTTCTCTCTTCATTATTATGGTAATTTTTGGGTATCCCTAGTGTGGGCTGTGCTACATTGCACTTCGTTTCCCACTATTTCACCTTTAATCATGGCTTTAAAAATCAATTCACCTTTAAGGTTTCTCTCAGCATTCTGTGAATTCTGTGAATGCTGAGAGAATGTGTTGTGAAGGGATTCACAACATCCCTTCTTAAAATTTTCATTGTTTTCTCAATCCTGATGAAAATTTATGGATATAAATTCCATTTCGCATTTTTTTTTCTTCTGTTAGCCAAACAGAAGAGACAGGCAAACTGCAAATAAGCATCGATAATAGATCTTCACTAAGTCTGTCAATCAGTTTGTAAAAGAACTGTATGTTAATCAAGGAAGAAAGTTAAGAGTCAACAAGGAAAAATATATAGAAAAGACAACTGTCTAACAGCAAGGAAAAGAAAGAACTGCCATGGAAGCTGACTGAGCATGATGCTGCTTTTCAAAAAGCAAAAGCCTCCGAGACTATCCGTATTCCTGAAAACACTGAAACTCTGCTCAGAACCTATCTCGCGTTTGACACAGCTGGCTAAAGAATAAACCCTTTTCAAGATTCGGAAGGGGAGATGGTTGCTCATTTAGTTTGTGTCTTTCACTTTTCTAAAGCCACCCAGATAAGAACCACSTTCTCCCTGACTTTATACACAGCCTTTCTGAGATACAAATATTGTCATATTCATTGTCATTGGTGTACTAACTTCAAAACCTGTTAATGGCTCATATGTTAACATCAGATGGGATTTTCTAAGGTATTTGAGGCAATTAAGCAGTCTTATGATTCCACCATGGCCCACTGAAAGCCCAGGACACTTAACTACTTCAATGCTGACCACCTTAGCAGCAACAGCCAACCAACATGATGGTTCTGCAAATTTTCCCTAGTCTAAACCTCCTCGAAACTTCCAGCTTCCCTTTCTTGGATATTGCTGCAGTCTACTTTAGTATTACGCATTTATGCTGATAATAATATTGTGAGGTAAGGAAATGCTGTCATTTCCATTTCAGATGTCATGTCAAGGCAAGCAGACCAGCACACAGGAGATGTGTGCTAACCCCACCAGCTGCAGGCTAACCCTGAATAATCTAACAATACAAGTATAGTTTGTGAATTAAAAATATCTGTGACTTGCCCAGAATAAAAAACACGAGTTCAGCATATGTTCTTTTAAATAGCAAAATAAACACTGATCATATTATTCACATTTAAATAAGATGCTCCATTTTTACTCTGAAGGAAGTAATTATAAAGTTTGCAGCCTGCGACGCCACAACACGCAGACTCCAGGCAGCTTGTTCCAAGACTTGCCAGGCATTATCCACAGTCTCACAAATACTCACGCAGCAAGTGATGCACAGGAATGGTCCTCAAACCTGGGCCCACAGAGTGCTGGCCAGGGGCTGCAGGAGGCTGCAAGACTGCTCGACACCTCTCTCATTAACACATATAGAGTAACAAAGAAGAAAGACTCAGAAACAAGAGGTTGACATTGTCTAATGCCAGCCAGCAGAACATCCAGGGCATGAAGAGAATGAAATAAGGCCGTGGTTCTTCTCTGCAGGAGCTCCTGCAAGCTGCATGGGTTGAACTACAAGAAGTTCAAGGAGGGTTTTCAGCTTCTCTTTACATTGCCTACCTGCAACTCTCTCAGTTGGGCTTATTGCTTGACTAGCCCTTTCACCAGACTTGGCCATCTTAAAGAGATGGGAAAGATAAGCCTAAATGGAAAGGCAGAGTGAATTCTTTGTTTAATGTAATATATTAAGTAGACAAAGTATCTGAAAAAAATACTGTAAAATACAGCATGTATGTATATTGTGATACTCTGATTTTATTTACTGTAGAACTGAATAACTAAAATCTGCCTAGGTGAAGTGATCATACTCTTTTTCTTCTTAAAAGATAATAATAAAAAAGGTTTTTAAAGGTTTATAAAACAAAGTTTTATAATAATAAACCTAAGACATCCATTAATGCCAAACTAGAACTACTGCAGGAATACTACAACACCACTTGGCACATAGATAGTAGTAAGAAAATCCCATCTAAACGAACAAATCCTACTATTCTTAGTCAAAAAAAAAAGAAAAAGAAAACTTTTTGTCAAAGTAAATGTTCTGCTTTTTGAGATACACTCTAGAATGAGTGTATCTCTAGAATTCTAGAGCAGAGGACTTCCTTTTTTGTCCTATCTCCAATTATTTTTGCCTCAAACAGTTAAAACCTGGACATATTATCTGAAAACTACTATCAAAATAATCTTGTATAAATCTCTAATTTATTAATAAAACAGGTAAAACTGAAAAGTATTTAGCATGTGACTCTCCTTACCTTCAGCACAGCTATGAATGGTACAAAATTAGCTCTCTGAAGCCCATTTTTATAGAGGTCTAAAAGAAAAGGGGGAAAAAAAAAAAAAATCAGTAACTGTTGTTTTACTTCGCCTTATTAACAATGCCAGCTTGTCTTTTAGCCTGGGAAATAAAGCTGGGTTGCTACAGAGGGATAAATAAAAGGGAGAGAAAGGAGAACTTAAATTGGATTTCTGTTCTTTTGCCGCATAAAAAGTCATTACACTCTTAAGGACGAAAGGAATATCCAAAGAAAGTCTCAAAAAGGCAGGAAGCAAAGGAAGACCAAGTCTCTAATGAGACATAACTGCTTTTAGAAGGAAAAAAATACAAAGGATAGCATCTGTTTTAAAATAGGATATAAAAAGTATAATGTTATGTATACAATTATATGGTCAAAACGGTGCAATTGCTAAATCCCCAGTACGTGGTCAACATGAGGGTTGCAAGGGGTAAGAGGGGAAACATAACTTGAACTAAAAACAAACTGAACTTCTAAACTTGGTATTATCTCTATTCAGTGTGCTGTAGTTAAGTCTTTTTACCTTTAGCAATTCTGCTGCATACAATCCTTTTCCAAAGCAAGAAAAAGAGTCTTCCCGAGGGCAAACAAAAACTAAACAAATACATTAATTTAGGCAAAACTGGTCAAAACATAGGCTCAGTACAAAAAGCATGAGGATGTTATGCAACAAAACAGAGATTTGCGCTTAAAACCATATTAATAAAAACAATTTGCAAAGCAACATTTTATATCTTATTTATCTCCACATTTTATACAGTTTAAGTTCCCTTTGCTAGAAACTACTTAGCTTCCTGATAGAACAGCAGAATGACTTCCCTCATTGACAGCTTTATCATTCAAGCTGCACGATCTGCTTCAATATTCCTAGGAAGCCTTGGGAAAAGGCAGGAGGGTAGCTACTGCTGATAGGGAAAATAAACAGGAGAATAGAGACAGCTGGCTATAAATCTCCATAAAAATTCCCTACAAAAAGTACAGCAGATGATTAACACCATAATGCTCAAAAACTACAACTAGGTTAAGCTTCCCATGCTCTGATAATACGTTGTGGTGGACAAAGGATACAGTTGTGCTTGAGAAACCAAACCAGCCCCTACTAAATGGTTTGCAGGAGCATGGATATGCAGAAATGTTCAGGAAAAATAATAGTGRATCTGGTTGTGAACCTTAGTTGATAAAAAAGCTGCAGGAAGCCACATGGCATTTATAGCTCTACAAAAATCACTACAGGTACAAAAGCAGTCATTGATTGCACTCTTACTTGCAAAAAAATAATGAACATGGAACAGTACTGTAAGTTTGGGTTTTCTTTCCCACCTTACAGTAACAAGTTAAAAKAAAATATTTTCCTTTATTGGAAAACCTTTTAAGATTAGTAAGAAAGTTACTTTTCTTGCTTCTTGAAAATAAGGCTATGATTTTTATATCATATCCCTATTTTGTGAAGATGAGGAAAAAAGATACTATAGTTTGGGTGGAGAAAAAAGTCCAGCATTCATCAAACACTGCAGCTCAGCACTTCCCCTCATATTCCACTGCAGTAGAAATTAAATATGATTAAGTGTGTCAGCAAAGACGATCAGGTGGCTACAACTGCTCTAATGAAAACATCTTTTTTTTTTTTCTCTTTGTATCCACAGGAAGTAAATCTGCTGAATATAATCCTGAACTTTGATACAAAATACTGCATTAACCCAACACCTAACCTGGGGGGTTTTCAGATGTACTCCATGAGCACATGGAATGTGGATGGAAAAGGGGTAAAAACAGGCAGTGACCAGTGCCTGGACTGCAAGGTCCAGCTCTAGAGATGCCTGCCTTAACTTTATCTCCTGGGTAGCTAGTAAAAGTAGATGTCTTTCAGATTSACAAACTAACTTTGTAACCTCCCCACCATCAACAGTAGTCACGAAGTGATGCTTTAAATGAAGATGTGAGACACAATCCCCAACCCGTGATAAAAAAACGTATTTCCTGAACTTTGAAGAGCCAAAAAACACAATGATGGTGCTCATCTGGGTAAGGCATCCATGTCAGGTTTACCTGCAGAAGACCCACCTATGGCAGCTAATGATTTCAACTTGTTTGCTTAAGCAAGGAAAATAAATGAAAACAAAATGATGTTTGGGGTTTTCCCCCACGTTATAGTAACAAGTTACAATAAAGTATTTTCTTTTATTGGAAGAATTTTTAAGATTACTAAGAAAGTGCATTGTAAAAGCAATGATGCTCTTCTGCCAAGTTAATTTACTGTAAGCCTTCACCATTTTATAACACTGCAGATTYGTTTCCAAGCGTTTGCCAAAAAGCTGCACACAATTCATCCAATAATATACTGTTGCCTGGTTAAACCCACATAGAGACCTGGGGGGAGGTGGCAGGGGGATGTTATAAAAGGATCTACCTATTTATCCACCCTTTATCTAAAAATATTATTAGAAACGGAAACAACTCTCCACCCAAGCACTTCCCACTGAGCGATCTCAAACCAGGCTGTGAGAACGGCGTCCTGATGAGGGGCAGGTTTCTCCCTTGAACTGGTGGATAAAGTATGCAAGGCAAGTCTCCTAGCTACTGACCAGGGGAAGGAATGTACTCTGTCTCATTTCCCCTCTCTTCTGCTCAATATGATCTTTGCCTACCCTGGAATACACCCAAGGCAGAGGCAGTTTTTCACTGCTCCTTTACTCCCCAGTCCCCAACACCCTCCCCACTGGTTTGGACAGAGTACAGAAAACTGGAAAATACAGAAGGACAGGGTGGGAAACATCTCTGGATTGCAGAGGAGAGAGGTCTGTGATGTAGCGCAAACCCCTTCTTCCTTAAGGACAGGAAAAAACACGAGGCATAAGTGGGAATATGTCAGATTCTTAAGGAGTCGAGAGTTTGTTAGCACTAAATACTGGATGATTTTTGTAAGACTGCTTTGTAAGAAACGGAGATTCATTGTATTTGGATAATACCAGCAGCATGTTTGTTTTTACCTTCTGGCGGCCTGTTAGATGTTGCCACAACGACAACCCCGTTTTGGAACAGATTTTCAAAAAGCTGTTTCAGAATCATGGCATCAGCAATGTCAGTGACCTATGAAAGACAACACATTTGTTTTATCTTGCTTTCAGCTTCTGCCGCAATAGAGCTGCAAGTGGCTTTATAGCTAGGGAAAAAAACCGCTCGTTAGCGAAAGCCGAAAAGAAAGATTCTAATTATTGCTTGGGAAGAACAAAAATAAAAGGGATAATTAATAAGCAGTGAATGCACCACAGTCTTTTAAAACTTGCCTGCTCTTTAATACAGAACTCCACCATTTCTTTCCCAATTGCTAAATGATTCCATGTTAACTTCTATTATAAAACTACAGGTGGGAGACACAGAGAACAGACCTAAACATTTAAGAGACCTAATTAATTACAAACAACATGGGGGGAAAAAAAAAGAGGAGACCCAGAAGGAAAATAGACACCGGCTGTTTTACATTTCCATTACCTTTGAGGCAAAGGTTTGCAGAGGTGAATTTAAATGGTTACGGGACTTCAGAAATAAAGACAAGTAGCCAACTACACATAATCAGCTGCTGTTGAAAATAGAATGATATGACATAGATACTATTGTGTGATTGTTGCAAAAAACAATTCAACAGATGGCCCATCACAAAAATAAGCAATTTCATTGTTCTTTTTAAGTGCCTTCTATTACTGTCCATGAATAATCAAAAGGCACGGCAGTCACTTCCAGCACAGTCAGCCTCTTCTAACCTTCAGGCGCAAAACGCTACTAAAACACAAAAATGGGTGGGGCAAGCAGTACTAAAAAACACTATAAGCGATAAGGTAACATTTCTTGAAATATCCAAGTTGAGCTTAACTAACTTGTTTTACCGCACCAAGAAATAAAAAGGCGAAACAGAAAACATGATGGAGGAACGAGCACATAAAAGATCTGTCTGAACAGAGACGTTGTTACAGGAGCAATTTAGATTTTACAGGAGTTCACCAGCCGAGCTGAGCGTTCCTAGGCACGAGGCCTCCCTCCTATCCTTACTCTTGTTCCCCTTGCATTCTCCTTGGTTATTACACAGCCACTTGTCGCATTTTGACTTACCACGACCCCAGGTCTGAAGRAGGAAATTTAAATATGTGCAGTTATATGCATTCATGACACACAAAAGCCTGATGGACTGCTCTGCCTAGGCCAGGTTACATACATATCTTAATGATGCTCAAGCTAGATAAATACTTTAATCAGTATATATTTTYTTTTCAAGTCCCTGCTCCTCCCTTCCTATTTTTAGACAGCCTTATCAAAACAATTTAATTCTACACTAGGTCTTTGACTCCAAACCCGTTGTTGGCATTGAGCCTTTGGGGGATATACTAGGATGTAAAGACTTAGGTTACCTTTTGGACAACTACTTTGAAAGCTGTAATGTCCATGAAGAACCTTCAGTAAATACCAGGCTCCTTCTCCCTAAGATTTATTCTGTGTTGTTCTACAAAATACATTAATATGGATTATTTTTTTTTCCTTTTTCATAAATAATGCTTCCGAGGATCAGTAACACGCTCCTCAGATTTGTGCATCTCTGATCAGCACGATCTGATCTTCCAAAGCGCATGTATTGATTCACTAATGTACTACATGGCTAATGCAGCTGTGCTCATCTATTGATAATTTATTTCTCCTGAGTATTAAAATCTAAGTACTTTAACAGTTGCCTTAAAGAAAAAAATATGCACAGGATATATGCACAGGTAAAGGCAACTGAACTTTATATATCACAAAGCAAACAAGACAAGTTTTTTTAAAAGATGACAAATTATTTTGTTAAGAACATTTTTGTTTAGAAAAATGCAATAAGGCACACAAGTTTCAGAAAAACAGAAGCAGAAGAATGTTAACACTCGTGTAAAAGAAAACAATGAACGAAATTCTCTCACTAGGGAGAACCGCTATTCGATTCTGAATTGTAACATTTTCATTGTACCACAAAAAAATTAACTCTTGAAAGCACTGTCAAAAAGTAACACCCAGTTTGAGTGCAGAGAYGCAAATTTATGCTCCTTTGACCTGGTACAGTTCTGGAAGGGTAGGAGAATTCTACAACATGAGTAAATGACAGTAACTAAACCACTCTCATTCCTCTTTTTTTCCTCCCGCTGTATCCAGTGTTCATTGCAASGAGGTACAAAAGCAAAGGCTACAAATTACCAATAAGGGGAGCTTGCCAGTGGAGAGAATGGAGAAATGTCATTAGCATTTAAGAGAAAAGATTTTTATGACCTAGTGCCGCTTTCCATTGTGACTCACTTAAGTAAAWAAATAAATAAATAAAWAAATCTAATAGTTAATTTACATGTGTAAGTGCTTGAGACTCAGTCATCTGCTGATTGGTGCAGTTCCATGTAATGAATGACAAACATAAGCATGTATTATCAGTAATTAGTATTAGCACAAAAATAAGAGCCTAATTTTTATTAGAGACTTTTAATAGCCTTGCAGGTTAGTAAAACCTCTCTAAATTGCAGCCTGCTTAAGTCCAAGTGATACTGATAGCGCAGAAACGCTAACACTGCAAGATCATTCAAGTTACCAAAAGGTAGGAATTCTATTTTTGTTACCAAAACTAACACAGGCTTCAGCCATACTGCAAAAGCACAGCTGCTAATTACCTGTGTATAGTTATTGGATCGCCAGACARTAACTAGTCTCATTTTATTGGCCAACCTCTGTGTTTTGAAACATCAAAATTATAATTACAAACGGCATAATTCTAGGGTGTTTTAGGGTTTTTTTGTTTTGTTTTGTTTTCCAAGTGAGAACAGTTTTTTAGACTGGTGTAAGAGCTCTGTGGCTGGAAAACAACAAAAATGTTGCAAAATGTGCAATAACAATCAGTAAGAAGTAGCAATGCTTTTATAGCCTTAATGCTCAGGCAGGCACTGATGAAACAACTGCTTCAGAATGGTTTAATGGTTCAGAGGTTTAATACTGGCACTGAAATCCCAGCTATCAAACAGAATTTGCAAAAAGAAACATTTAATTTTTTCCCCTTTAAAATAATACTTTGGAGCACAGGATTTAAGATCTAACAGGATCTAATTTAAAAAGTACTGAAATATGTTTCTTAGTCAAAAAAGTCAAATAATTAATGCTTTTTGACAGCCTTAGGGCTGTATCTTTAACAGCATGATTCACTTCAAAATACTCATATTTCACTTTAGCTCACTTTTACAGAGGAATTTGCAACCTCAGTAACGCTTCTCCCTTTCACAGTTCTGCATTTGGTTTCCTCTGAAATACGAACACTAACACTGCTTTTTGCTAGCACTAGTACAGATTGACTTGTCTCCCTGTCTAAATTGAAAATAAATTCTGCTTATTTTCTGGTATTTGAAGGAAAAAAAAAATCAAGTGCTTCAACTAAATCTCAATAGTCTCTCTGGTATTTCCTCAGTGCACAAGCATATTTATTGCCAAGGGAATAGGAACTCTAGCTTGACTTCCCAGCTGTCAAAGTGGGCAGTAGTTTTACGTGCAAGTCAGTACTGCATGTTCTGACTCTCCAGCCCTTTCCAGTTTCAATTTAATCTAGCAATTCTTTAAATATAAGAGTGACTGAGGCTGCAGTGAAACCTGGCCAGCATCTCCATTGTGGGAACCAGGTGGAGAAGTTCAGAATTAGAAATGACTCCTTATTATCAATGGCAATTTTGTCATCGTCTCAGCTGCTCTTCCAGCCACTGCACTGGTTTAAGCCTATTTAAGGAGAAGGTTTCTTGGCAAGGGTGCTGAATTGGGAAGAAGTTTCAGGGTGATGATGCTTGATGTACCTCAGGCACGTCAGCAGGGGGAGCAGGCAACCAATTTTGGGGGAAAAGAAATTACCAGAGTCTCTCTGCTCAGAAGGGGCAAGAGGAGGGCTTGGAAACGCTGCAACACTGCTGTGTGAAAGCAGGAGACATTTAAACGGGAAAAGAGGGATTGAGGCTGTTATATAAACCTACTGCTAACAAAGATGCCCCTTTGTACCATCCAAGCATTTAATATTATGGCAGTTAACACTTCCCTTCCTCCTCACCCTCTTCAAAAAAACTTCCTGTTTCTTCATGACTCCAACTTCTCTGCRTTAGGGTTTTACATCACAAGTTTCAGGCAAAAATCTTGTCCTTGTGGACTGCTCATAAACTGGTGCACAGGCTTTAAAAATAATAGTTAGAAGATATTAATTGCTCTATCCACTGTGAATGCACTTATTAATGTTGATAATTTACAAAATACACTTTTTCTACTGTTGACAACTCAAACAGCCCTGCAGTGTCCCTCTGGACCCCAAATCTCAGCTGATTAGAGATGCCAAACATCTCTAACCTCTTTTCTGAAATACTTTCACGGGGAAGTTACATGCTTAAATTTGTAGCATGCCCTTAAAATTCATAAGTTGTATAAAGCAAATGAAACAACCACGCTGCTTGGGCAAAAAGTATTTTAACCCATTTTTACTTTTCATRTTTAATTCAATGAAAATTTCTTGAGACCCACATTAAGGTGATACAATCAGGCAGTGACATGGCAAAGGCTCCAGCAGCTCAGGGAAAACACGTAGGATGAATTTGGCAAGTCATTTCCATGTCCTTAGCTGCAATAAGCTAATGTTATATGAACTGCAGCAACAACCAGATGTGCCAATCTAGTATCAGGCCACCATCATGGTGAGCACTGCCCAGACTTACCATAAGGCAACCAGCTCAGCCCAAAACTGCTAGGGAGCATCTCACCAAATACCAAATTATCCTCTGCAGAGAGCAGGAACTATCATGATGATAAATGAACASACTATAGACAGACTTATAATAAATATCCTGCATGCTATCTTTAAAAATGTGCTATGTTCAAACCTGCAAAATTACTTCTATTCTTGAACATTCAGATGGTATTTTAAATGCTATCGCAGTTACACCAAGCGTCATATTTAAGGTTTATAAGTAATTTTATGACGTTTCCATGACACTWAAGAGTAATCTCTGATTCCTTACCTGAAATTCATCAAAACATAGCAGAGAAGCTTCTTCACTTATTTCCTCTGCTACTGGTGCAATCGGGTCATACGATTTGGCCATAAACCCTGCTTTTCGCTTTGGCAAGCTCTGCTTGAGGCGATGTATTCCTCAATTGATAAAATAGAAAGAAAAAAAATTATTTTGAAAAATGTTTAAGCGGCAAATAAAAACTTATTCAACCCAGTAAAAATGGCAAATTTAGTACAACTTCAAGAGGACATATGTTAAGTTCTCAAACATCTCCAAAAAAACTAATAAATTCAGATAACTAATAAACAGCTAATAAAAAATAAATGACAAATTCTGTAATTGGTATTTTTGTTTATAGAAATATGTAAAAAAAAAGTCAAAACGCTAAATGCCTACTTTATTTTATAAAAATATATATTACAGCTTTACCTTGTTCCAATTCGTTACCTTAATTTCAGTATCTGGTCAAAATTTGATAGTTTGTCTTAACCTCCTCTGTGAAGATCAAGAAATCTTTACAGTGTTTACAAATCAACAGCGCAATTCTGTCCATTGCATGAGCTGAGGGCATTTTTAGAGTGAATTTAACTAATTCAGATAAAGGAATACATTTATATTTTAAAACATATAATAAGGTGATACTCGCATAAAAAAGTACATACTTTATGTCATAGTACATACTTTAGTCAATCTGCCTAAAAATGAGTATTTCATAAATATGGGTCCTGCAGTCAGACCTCTATCTAGTGAGTCTCTAGCTCTGCTGAGATAAAATGGAAGTAAGAGCACAAATGACAAGAAATCTCACGAGTGACAACAAAGAAAAAAACAAGACAGCAGTAATGGTGGAAATTATTTGCATCAATAAAATCCTTCCAAGAAACAAAAAAATGTAGCTGTTACAAAACCTGTAAATCACAGCACTACCTAGCAATTCCAAACTGATTTTGGATCAAAGAATTTAGAGACAGAGAAATCTTTTTAAAATATCTAGAACTGTATCCCAAGCACTGTAAAGTGCCTTGCTGTTCCATATAAGGTCACCCTGTCAGCAAGTTTTCTGATACTTACGATCAAATTCTCTCCATCATTTTCCTCAAAATTAGTGATATATTATGAAGTCGGGCACCATGGAACAGTTCTCCCTGGCTTTTATATGATGTTTAGTTATTGTTTATTTGAACAACACAGCTTGAACTCGATCCTTGCTGTGTGACATACAGCCCTGTTTGGCTAAGACGCTTTTGGTGATTAGGTAATCACCTTGTTGTGACAGATCCAGTTGCACCAGTGCTGCAGAGAACTAACAATTAATCCTCAGCTCTCAGAGCACTCCTGCAATTCTTACAGGTACTCCCAAGACACAGACTCATCATTTTCCATTTCCTATTTTGCAAAACATTTTCCCATTCTTCTCTCAGCATTTTATTTTCTACTAAGGAAGCCAGTAACTTCCTCCAGAATCTTCATAACCCTTTTTCCATGATCAGTGTGGGTTATGTGTTCRGTTTTGGTTTTTTTATTTAATTTCATTTATCTTAAAAAAAATAATAATTAAAAAAAAACAAAAACATGAGCAGCAATTGAGACAGAAGCCGTACTTTCTTATATTTTGTATGCTCATTCTTGTATATATWTTTTTAAATTCCTTCTGATTTTTGAGTCTCTACCTTGTACTCATTCTATCTGGTTTAACGCACACTAAGTTTGTCAGTATCAGCTCCCCCTTCCAATCAAAAATTATATATATATATATCCAATATTGTATATCCAATACATCCAATACTGTATGTGCGCTTTTCCATGAACAAAAAAAAATTCTTCCTAGTGGAGAGAAGGCAGCTTTGGGGTTATCTGTGTTTTAATTAATTTTTCCATCCCCCTTAAACATCTTCTCTTTTCTMATATTTCTTAATGTACAGATCACTAGCCTCCCTTAGCAACAAAGTGAGGAACACASAAAGCATTACTAAAACCCAAAACATGAAGTAGCAACACTTGATTTTTTTTCTCTATATAAACAAAAACTTTCTAAACTTGAATGAAAAGAAATATTGAGAAAGGTGGCAATGTCTGAAATAACATAACCACTTGATAAGTCACATACAAAGTGAAGAAATGAGTCCTTGTCTCTGAATTTCAATGAAACAGAGAAAATTATGAGAAAATGATGATAATTATCTGGCCTTTGTGATAGCATTATGTTGCTTTGCACATCYATTTTATCACTTAGTTTTAAGAACTGTCTTCTTCAGATTGAGTGTAAGCTAACAGGTAACTGGAGAATGTTTAGCTAAAGAATTAATCCTAAACTTGCACCCAGTTTTCTATACCATCAGGTATACAGAAAATTTTAAAGACATTCTGCAAAAATAATATCCAGTTAACATTTATCCCAGAACAACAGAAAATGAAGTCCTCTAACTTTTTTTTTTTTAATTTAAATTCTTAAAATTACATGGAATAACATGCACAGAAGAACAAGAGGGGCTTTCTTCACAGATATCATATTTCATATAATTCTTGCAAATACCAGCGTCTGCACTTACTCTGGTGYACATCTAGCATGAAGCCATGAAAATGGACTCTCTTTTTCCTCTCTACTTCTAAGTGAGAATAGAACATGTCCATCACCATTGTCTTGCCTGTGCCTTCAAACAGACAAAAAACAAACACACACCCAACAGGTAGTTAATTTTAAAACAGTATGTACTGATTACAGAAATGATTGTTGATTCACTCTGAACTAAAAAAAATGTATTATTTTGCAGAATACGCACAAGGCCAGATTGTCTGCAAAGAAATTTTATATTTTATGTTTCAAAATGCATAGCAAACACGTTTTTATTTTATTGTTCTAAGAATTTGATCTATACAGAATTGGCCCAAAGAGTGCAAAAGAGACTCTCTCTACTTCTAAAATAATATCTTTAGTGCTTCCTTTTGAAAAGTGCAKTCTGCATTGTTGCAATTAAAATACAGTAATTCTCTTCCTGCCACCCTCCAYTACCTCCCAAATCTTTAAATCTCAAACACTGGAGAGTGGATAATATGTTTGGAAAAAAATACATACACACACACACATATATATATACACGCCAGTCYAACAGTTTCCAGACTTTTAACTGCAAGTGCATTAGATAACATATCATATTCTGGAAGAAACACAGCCTCAAAAAATAATCAATGTAATAATGCTATATAAACACAAAGCTTTGAGATCACTTGGAAGCAGAATAAGGACACATTTACATTAAATTCCACAGGAATTTATGCAGCTGAAGCTTACCAACATCTCCATAGACATAAAGACCTTTTGGAGGTTTGCTCTTTGCAAAGAGCTGCAAAACAAGAGAACAAGAATAAATACAGACAACGGGTGTAATAAAAGCAAGCACATGGCTGTGGTAACAAATAAAAATAGCTGCATTTAGCTGCCTAAGTTGGACTAGCCAGCAAAACACAACTTTGAATGAATTAGGAGCTCAGAACTAGCAAGGAATCCGAGGCTGCATCTCTGAAAATTATGAACATAAGCATATGCAAGTTTGCTAGATCTGTATAAAAATTTGACCATATCCTGCCTTAGCAGCAATGCATTTTTATCAGGACATACAAAATTACTAAATATTTCCCAATCCATCATCATCAGAACAAACTCTCTTCCTCACTAAGTCATTTGAGCAGACAGCCCTAGATGAAGAGAGGAAAAAAAAAMCATAAAATTAAGCAGTATCACAGTACTTGCAGACATATACTTTATATACCTGTTAAAGCAGCTTAAGATATATGGCTTAAGATATAAACCATAAGGATTAGGTAACAAATATGGCAAAACTGGTTAGCATTCCGAGTCTCCTTCCTCTCCACTCTAAATCTCCAATGCAGAATTATCTGTGTTTTAAAACATGATGAAAATCAATGGAATCACTGTTGAAATGTCWTTTTTCATATATGAAAAGGATTAATTTCAAAATATATATTTTATCATATTTTTTCCAGTAAGTTGCATTTATCTTGAATGAATACTGCTTGAAAATTTTTAATCTCTTAATCTTACTCAGTACAAATGCTGTAATACCTGACAGTTCAGCTTCTCTATTTTACTCAATAAATATAGATGTTTATGGAATCATTCTCATCAGCCTCATGACTATGACTCTGAATCCCTCCTCCCTCGATACCACGCAGCCACTTCCAAGTAAAATCCTAAAAAGCAACAGTTCTTAAAGAGCTGGAAATCTTAACAAAATTCTCATCAACTCATGCAGCTGAACTGACATCTACAAAGACGCTGCATCAGAGCACGCGGCTAAAGTGCTGCACTTGGGAGCTCTGTGTGCAGAGCAGAAACAGAGGAAAATTAAAATTACAACCCTGTGGCCTCATTTGGAGCTGGGTAATTGCTAAACAGCTTGAATTTAGAGCACTTTTCAAAATACAGCACTACATTTAAAGCAACGGGGAAGTTAGTCGCAAAACAATAATTACAATGTGAAAGAAAATATATGGCCAGAAGTAGGACGACGAATGTCTCAGGTCTATGTGCCTTTACAGTAGCAGTTTGCCCAGAAAATATGCAAGTGTAGTTCTCATAAAAGATCCACTCATAGATTTAATTTAGAGTTACATCAATAGGATACTCCAAAATTTATATCATCAATCTGTGGCTGAACAGGACTTCAGATGTTCTGAAACATTTCCATTAGCAGGCACGGCTGCAACTATTTGCTAGGGTTTTAAAAGCATAGCAAGACAATTTAATTGATGAACATTTTTGTGTGCCTTTATAAGAGCTTGTGCTCATTACAATTACAAAATGTCAATGTTACACAGTTAAGAAATGCAAAAAAAGAGGTATTAGATATAGATATATAAGATTTTATTTATTTTTGAGGTTAATAAGCACACAGGTATTTTTACAAGGGCAAAGTCTATTACATAAAAAGATGGCATTAAAATGAAATCATGATGATTAATGAAATGAGCCGTTTCACAAGGAGTTACACACAGAAAAACAAAAGGTTTACTAGTTTACCCGCCTTCATAAACATTACAGAATCAGAACAAGCAGTAATGCCTGCATTTTTATACAGATGTTTGAATTTTAACCTTATCATTAATTACATTTAACAATCTTGAAGTTTATCCTTTTAGGCAGAATTTATTCTCTCACCAACATCATTTCTAGGAGATATGTTAAAGAAGAAGGGATTTAGGGGGCCTAAAGGAAGAAAAACAATGGCTTGGGCTCCATAAAAGTCTAAATCAACTTCGAGCTTATTTATAAAATGGAATCAGGTTTCTGTGAAGACAGCAATTGCAAAATAATATCTAATARTTAAAAGAAATGGAGGGATTCTGGGACAAATCAGACTAGATTCTCTGTAACTGATCTTGTGTAAAAGCAAAACTTAGTGGCAGAAAAATTCTTAGCCTCGCTAAGCAAAAAAATCACAGGAAATATCCAAGGAATATCAAGGAATTACCCTAGCAAAGCTATCTTGCTTTTTATATGCTTCTGTCAGAAGTGATACTGTTGCCACTTTTAAGGCAGCCACTTCCTCAATCATGTCAGATACCACAAAAAAATAAAGAATTTATAGTAGCATTCTTGCTTTTATATTTTTCACAAAAATAAATCTGATTGTAGATCTATAGTACCAGAAGTTTTGCATTTTGTCTGACCTGGGCTGCCTCTACAGGGAAAACAGAAAACCCACACCTACAGGTAAAGATTCATCCTATTTTAAGCTGCACGTGACTTACCTCCTATATAGCTAAGGTTAGAGGAGTTGGAAAGTAAATAATAGAGTACCCAAGAAGCAACTGACGTTTACAAGTGGATTGTGGTTTCCAGCTATTCTGTGTGACCATAAAGTGGATAAAACCTTTTTTTTTTTTTTTTTTTCCCCTCTCATTTTTGGTCAGGATCCTCACACATTACCTGAAACTTGAAAGCTGCAGAGGAAAACAGCATAAGTGCTCAACTGAGTTACCAAATCCTTTGTATGTACTTGCAGCAGGAGGTCCCTTCCCCTTTATAGATCTGCTGTCTTACAGATTTTTTTGACAGCRGCATCCCCCAGTTTACAGAATGCTGTTCTACTACCAAAACATTTTATACATACCTGTTTCGAAATGTGTATGCCTCCCTTTTATTCCATCGTGTCAAACATTTCACTTTAATCTCTCCTCTAAGACATTATGCTGTCAAAACTTCTAATTCACTCTGGTAACTTCTAAYTCAGTTTTTTAATGATATATAGTTTCTTCCCACCTCTCCACATACTTCCTGCTTGGATGCTACAAGCAAGCAATTCATTTCCCGGGAAAATTCACACACTGATCTGAGAAACTTTCGGATCAACATACATTTCAATATTAAGTTTGTTAATATGCAAAGTTTGTTAATATGCAATATTAAGTTTGTTAAAATATGCAAAATACAGAAGACAAGTCCCTAGAGGGTAGAATAAAAAACATCAACAAACCTGCCTCTTTCTCTCACTCTTTCAGACCTCCTTTTGGTTGCTGTTCAGCTGAAGACATTTTCAAGGCCTTGAATGGTGTTTAGCATTGTTCATACCTCTTCAAAACATGACCTCACTTATAATTGAGCTTATTTCAAGTCATTAGTACAGCAACTCAACAACTCTTAAGATGTCCCAATTGGTATTATGCTGAAAGGCTGGAGATGTGAAACATCTACGCAAACCCTCATGGCCTTGAACTTCAATTTAGAGGACCTCAAAATATCTCCACATACAAGGCCATCCTTTCACCAAGTTGAAGRGCAAAGCCATTGTTCATATTTGAGGAATGATTCTGAAAAACAGAAGCCTACTTAATTTGCAACAACAGACTAATTGTCTCCGCCCAACAAATTCATACCAAGTTAATTATCTCCTCACAAAAAAAAAGCATCATAATAAAATTTGTGTGTTTTATTATCATGACGTACATGATTTTTTTTCTTTTTCCAGAACAATTTACTTCAGCAAAGTTTTGACTGTTTTGAACTAACGCAAGTTTTTAAATTAACGCTGAAATGGTTCTATGGTATATGGCATTAATATCTGTTCCCTAATTTTCCTAATATCCTACTGGATAAAACTCTCCAGATAGAAAGTGACAAAACAAACAAAGTTAAAAGCAAGGCAGAATATTCTTTTAAAGGTTTATAACTGTAAGAAGTTTTTAATTTTGGAGTAATTGCCATTTTAAGAGAGGTCCCTGCATTTCTATCCCAGGCAATAAAAACCAAGTATCAGACTAAAGAGGAGGCTGAAAACTAATTTCCCTCCTCTCTCTCTCTCTCTCCCCTTTTCTTTATTGCTACTTCTCAAGTACATGCTCCTCAACAACAGAACCAGAAAAATGCTGCACAGCACTATTTGTAATTTCTAACAACAACAACAAAAAGCCACTAGATTCTTTTGAACACAGGAGATTTTTCTAATAAAAACAGGCTAGTCATGTTTCCAGAAATCTCCCCCAAAAAAGCAAAACATTGATCTACACACTACTAAGTATTATTTTGTAATCAAATGCAATGTTAACACTTTTAGCATAAAAAGAATGGAATATCTATAGGATAATGATTATCATGATGCCCTAGTATGTTTGAAAATTGCAAACTACCAAGTCTAGGTGGGAAGAGAGGGCTCACAAACTAATGACCAATTCAAGATATAGCTGCACCCATTCACAGGTACTTCCTGGAGATGCCTCATACTAGTTTCATGAACTATTTTTGCTCAGAAGTCTAAATTCTCTTAAACATACACTCACTCCACTGAGCAGCCCTTCCCACATCTTGATTCAAAAAGCTCTCAATTTGCTCTTCAAAACGGAACCAAGTCTMCAAGAGGATCACAGACCCTGGGCTAAAAAATCACAACAGAAAAACATGTATTAAAAATTCATTCAATGCAGACAGAGGAACATGCCTTACACCACTATCTACTACTGACAGAGAGGCCTATGATTCTACCAGCTGCTTATTAGAGTTGTGACTCTTTTGATGAGAAAAACCTTCACTAACTGTTGATCACAATTTTGCTGCAGCATTTAAACCTCAGTTGATTTAAGACTTCGCTATATTTCAAAAAGAGCTCTGTTCACATTGATGAATAACTTCCCCAAAGATAGCAGAAGAGAAACAGAAATGTTACTMTTTGCTCTTCTTCATCATGGACTATGATTTGATTTAATTACACAAGCTAGCAGACTTTATCAGAATCACACAAAACTCACTACTCTCCTTTTCTGGGCTTCTCATGTGCTCAGTTTGGTCATCAAACTTCTTAAGATTTTCACACAGATACTAAGAGCTACAAGAAAAACTCAGGCTGCAACAGCTCTTACCCCAAGAGCTAGTTCTACAGACTCTTCTCATGAGTGAAGGCAGCATTACTTCCCAGATACTAAGTTGTTGTGTGACAATATTTTAAAGTCAATTCAAACTTAAAGCATGGAACTGAAGGAGTATTGAATGAAAGACAAGAGTATTTTAAAGGAACTGAAGACCACCAYGCTCCCCCCTAAAACAATGGCATTTGAGTTTTTTTGATTTTAAGGTAATGTCAGTCAGGATGATTCACTGCTGTTAGCATTGTTATAGAGGAACACTCTCCTAAACAACCTCAGTGTTACTTTTGTTCTGGGCAAGAGAGACTTTCTTCCCTATTCATGCTTCTCGGAAGAAAGAAGAGCAAGCAACAGCTCTACATAAGGCCCACTGACCTACAAAGCCCTAAAAAGACACCTGCTGTAGCAACGGTAACAACTTGGTCAACTCAAGCCAGTCCTAAAAGTTGCTCTCTGATGGTGAATCCATAGAACAGAAAGACCAAGTGTCCAAAATAGTTTGCCAGCAGAGATGAGAAGACTAACCTGTGATCCTTGTCTTACACAGTACGACCAAACCTTTGGTCACAACATTTTTCTAAAGAATGAAAACAACCCAAAGTTTGGCACTACGCCCAGAAGAGAAAGGAGGAACAAGTCAAATAATTGGCTTCCTTTGGAGAGCTTTCCTGCTTTCCAACTCACGCAGTGTATGCAGACAGGTTTGAAACAAACATTTTAAAAGACTATGAGCCCAACGTGTTAACTGGAAAGAAATCTGAGAGAAGAAAAAAATTGTCAYGTAAAGCATCCTCCAAATACAAGTCCCTTGGCATGTTAGATGACACTTATGAAAGTAGTTGGCTTAATCAAGGACAGTAAGGGAGTTTTATGAATTCAGCTTGACTTTCTTGCACTCAGGGGTACACTTTGAGGAGTAATAGGTAAACAACATCTATTTTTCAAAAAAAGGAATTCCTTCCTCCTTTTTTAAAAAGTTTTAAAAAGTGTTTTAAAAAAAAACTTTTAAAAGTTTTTTAAAAAAATTAAAAAAAAAAAACACTTTTTCCACTTGCCTAAATCTACTCAAGAGTCCTCTTTAGACTCAAGAGTTAGCCTACAAAGGCATCAAGTAAACCATAATTTTACAATTCTCAGAACGTATCTGCCATTTTTACAGTTTCCTATGTTTTTCATAGTTTTTAACCATAGAAATCCAAAATGTAGAGGTAAGTCAAGTTATGGGCTGACCAACTACATACAGCAGGCAAAAATATTCTCCAAATAATTGCTTGACTGTAATTCCTGTTTCAGAGTCAGAAACAGAACTTTGGATGGAAGAGACCCTCAGGAGACCAYGTGGTCTAGCCCTCTGCTCAAAGCTGGACTAGTATCTTCTGGAACAGACCTTGCAAATATACGCTCAGTGTCCCTTAGGATCCTGCCTTAGCACTTGGCTTCTGTACTTCATCACTCTTACGTTTTCCTTCCAGAGCATTTAGCCTTCTGCTCCATTAAAAATACTTCCCATGAAGGATTCTTCTCTACCAAACCTCCTTCCTAGGTCTCTAATCCACATCCTTTCATCAAGAGACAGGAAAGGAGTTATAATAGTTCCACTGTAGGAAATGATTAGTAAATATATGATCTCCAACTCCAAATCTTTAGTTTAAAAAAACTGAAGGGATGTAAGAGGCAGACACATATAYCTCAAAGCTCCACAACCTGCTACCTTGCCTGTTTGAAACAGGCACATCAGCAGCCATTTATGGGTGTAATACTGTAATATTGACTCTCACAGAAATCTTTTCTCAACTCTTTAAGTTAATATACATCACAAGAGCCTGAGTATCTAAATAACTTCTATTGCCTAGGTGAGTCCTGTCTTAGGCCTTCTCTGCTAAAGGCTAAAATCTACAAAACATGAGGCAAGGCAAAAGAGGGGTGATTCTCACACCACTTCCAGGAGCTTCCCATGAGAACGTGCCATAACAACCCTATCAGGGCTTGCAGGTGCAAGGCCGCAAGAGCAGCARTCCCAGAATAACAACATGAGAATAATAAATGAAGAATACTGGCACAMAGGCTCTGGGAAACTGCCTTAATAGCTTCAGGGAAAAGTTAGCAAGCTGCAAAGAGTTCAGGCCTTTAGTGTTACTAAGACTAAGGCACTGTGCAACAGGGGCATGCCTAAAATTTTAATACTTATATAATAATGGAAAGGGTCTGTGATGCCCCAAAGAAAGCAATTGGGGTGAACATCTCACCACTTTTTCCCTCACTTCGCTGGGACTTAGAATAATGGAAAGATGACTTGTTTAGAAATGTCYGTTCTATATTACAATGTTTTGTAAAGCTTAATTAGTCAGCTTAGATTTAAATTCTGCTCACTAATTTCACTTGTATTCATGGAAAAGCCTGCCAGAACACAAAGCATRGATGTTCAGTATGTGTAACCCAATTACACAAAATTATATCACCRCCTGAAAGTTAAAATCTGATCTAGGCCCTTCTTTTCTATATCCAAATGGCAAAAGGGCATTTTAAAATGGGGGGGGGAGGAGGGGGGGGGAGAAATCAGATGTAATCAAAGGTCTATTTAATTTCCCTAAAAAAAATATATTTAAATATCATTTAAGCTGGTAGCTGCCAGACAGCCACTAGTATTTTACAAACTAAAGCACAGAACTGCAAATGAGAAAATGGTCCATAATGATCCAGCTGCAGAACTAAAGTTCAATTTTAAGACAGAAATTAATGTATCTTTAAGCACACTCTTATGAGAGAGCATAAATTTTAAAATAAATTTGCATCCTTACAAACCTCACCTTTGAGAGAAGATTTTTTGAACTTATGCTGTAGCCTTTAAGGCTCTCATGCAACTTCTGCAGGTGCTGCACAACTTTTCTTTGCTGCTCATCATTCTTCAGCTCTTTTTGCTCAATCAGAAAGTCGTAATGTTCTAAAGGTCCACTGCAAACCAACAAGGCTCTAGAGTTGGCATCTGTAGGAGTCCCAGGGRCTGTCTTCTCACTTCCCAGACCTGTGTATGCTGCAAAATGAAGAGTATTAAACAAAAAGCTCTGACAAGCATCCTCTTATACTCATAAACACTTTAACAATTTATACCGAGTTGTATATACACTACTTACCTCTACAACTATTATAGTATTTGTCCTGGTTTTTTCATTAGACAGATTTCCTTCAATAAGACAGACACCTTTAGTGGTTTTCAACATTTGTTCAAGAACACACACACAAACAAGCCCAGCTGGAGAGCTGGTGAAAGATTTGGAAGTATTGTTGCAAGGAGAGGTTTCCATGTACTTGTTGCAAATTGGAGCAAAACCATTTAAAATTTAGTTAAGCATATATTTCCTAATAGATTAATCCTCYGAGAGAGGAGGACTCACCTAGGCAAAGATTTAGTTCAGACAAAGATTTGGTTTAAAAGCCAGTGAACAGAAGTACAAAACAGTAGAGTTTTGTAAGGAAATGTAAGGAGTCAAAGATGACCAGAGTGAACAAAACAGATGCCTTGCAATGTTTCAGCTTATTTTGCTGCCACATCTTCTACCTAGAAGAGCAGGGAGCATGCTAAACAAATCCTGCTGTTGCAAACCACTCCAAACTGTTGAAGTAAACTATAAATATAAATAATATGCACAAGAGCAAAAAGAAATCGGAATTGCCAAGCACAAAATGGGATGCAGCTTGCAAAGAACATGCAAGGATTACTATTGCTTGTTAAAGCAACAGAAGCAGAAATTCAACAACAGAATACAATGAAAAGATTAAACATCTTTGCTCTTCTCACAATTTAAAAGGCTAGGTGATGAAGACAATTTTTAGATAAAGGAATTATGGATTTGAGTAGGAAAACGACTACAAAGCTACGTATTTTGAACATGGCTAGTTCTACAGAAAATAGTCCTTAAGTATTTTAGCCAATTTCCCTATGTAATGCAACATCCTCCAACAGCTTTCCCTGAGGCCATGGAAGACAAAATGAGGCTCCAATGCACCAGGGAAAAAATAAATAAATAAATAAATAAATAAATAAATAAATAAATTGCACATTTTAAATCTTTAAGAAGGAAGAAAAATGCAACATTTCATAGATCTGCAGAACTTTAAAATATACAAAACCACTGGATACAAGTAGATTTCTTTTTTCTTGAGAAAACATAGAACAAAATAACAACATGATGGTTAAGAGGCAACACTAACCCCTTAGGAACAGTGTGAGATCAAGACTTTTCCTCTCCAACCAGATAACAGGTCGAGAGACCAGGTAACACACCTGGTGAGCAGAGCAGAAGCATCTTCATTGCAGGAACATTGTGTCACACAGCACTCATATGTAAAGTAGGAAAATAGGATCCAAAAGAAACAACTGGTATAAAACTACTTGGAAAGATGCCACTTAATGAATTACTGCTTTTAAACTAGATGGTTGCATTGATCACAGTCTCGGAAAGGGTTCAGAATCTCAACTTGGTGCAATTCTGCATTTCCACTCATGACTTGTTAGGGCAAAATAAAGTACACGGACTGAGCGTACAAGTGATAGTAAGTCAGGAGGCACCTGCGAGCACTCTGGAAGGGAGAGCCATTCCCACACACAGGACAATAAACAGCATTTCTGAAGAAAAAGATCTAGGAGCTACAGTAAGTCACCAACTGACAGTAAGACAACATCATAATGTTACTGAGAGAAAAAAAAAAAAAAGGCAAACTAAGACATCGATACGGAGACAATACAAACACCCATGTTTGGGGGCTATGATCTCCTTTGGCAGATATCTTTTTACTTTTTCAGCATTTTTAATGGAAGATACAGACTAAATGGGAGAGGCCAGAAGACTATTTAAAGCAGTATTTGTTAAATCATGAGTCACTATCCACTCAGAAGTTAGAAGGGCTTTAAGAGGCCCAAGAAGAGTTTTGTTTTAAAATATGGTACAAAATATACTGAGCAATAAAATGAAATTGTATTTATTGCTCATATCACGTTAGTTTCCCCAAAGCAAGGCAGGCATTGCTTATATCTACAGACAATAATTATATCAAATTCTCCTGCCCTGAAGGAATTGAGTTACTGCTACAAATTAAAAGTAATTAKCTCATTCCAAGCTAGAAAGATCACAAAGTCTGTGATTGCAAAAACTGAGCAAAATATTCAGAGAAGCAAACAGTAAAGCACAACAGCTATCCCCAGACGCATAAAAGGGTGCTGAAAAATAGAAAAACAAAATAAATTGTAAATCTAATTAAAGCAATGAAATAGATTATTAGCCTAGGCACTGTAAGACCCTCAGTGCTGGAAAGGAAATTTTTAGAATAGGTTTCACCAACATCCATCAGAGGCGGGTTAGTGATGGCCAACATGTCCCTCATTGCCCCCGAATAGAGGAAAAGGAGGGGGGGTGGGGGGAAGAGATGAAATAAATAAATAAAGATGTTTTAGGGATTAGAACATGGTGGTTTGTGGATGCACRATTGTTGTCTCAGATTACATATGTACTTATAGCTAACTGAGCTCAAAGCAGGAGGAAAATATGTCATTAACAGATGATGGAAAGATGAGAGGTGTCATGGAACAAATTGCTCTCTGCACTCACTGTTCTCCCAAAATACTACTCRGCACTGGGATTTAAATGTGAAGAGGGGCTACACTGACGCGTCTCCACCAAGGGATGAAGAGTAACTGCTGGGTGATAATTTCAGACTCGTAGCTGCAAAAYAAGGACATATGTCTTTGGCAGCAGGGGAGAGGGAATGCATGTAGGGGTGTTAGAGGGAAGTCAGGCAACCAAAGAGCTATTGAAGTGAATAACATATCCTAGACTGATACAAAGAATGAACAAAGAATGAGTGGTTTCCTCATTTGCACTCAGGGTTTAGTWGGAGTCCTGCAGTCTTTTTGTCCATATTGTAAAAACATTCTGCAAAAAGTCTTTATCTCTTCTTCTGACATTACCTGTGCTTTGCCTTGCGATTGTCACTTTTTTAATAGATCCCTTCTATAATCCGTAAATGTCACATAGAGAAAATGCACTTTCAATTTTCATGTAACATTCTAAATATGACTATTGTAAAGTGCAAAGCTAACTCACTAGTCAGCTTTACGTAAGACAGTATACAACTGATGAGACTAGTGTTTGCTTATAACAATCCTTCCCACCTGCAGGGTGTGTGACACTGCTAGAGATTGTCACCTTTGGCCTGATATTCACTGTTTCTTACGCAGTTGTCACCAGAAATCAACTTTTTATTAAATTCTTGTTTCTAAACCATGAACATTGAAAGGAAATCTCATTTCAACTGGCACAGAAACTATATTTCTTCAGTAAATAAGCTTAATTTATGACTCAAAAGGTAACTGTCTAAATAAAAATACTCTGAGGGTTCCTAAGTTTGGTGACCCTTTGCCCTGGGAAGGGCAGCAAATTGAAAAACTCATCAACCCACTGTCAAGCTTTCCTACTGCCACTTGGGGCTGCCGTCCCCGATGACACAGGGGGAAGGCATGCGAGCTTCAATGACACTGCTTACGCAGGCAGGAGCGCAGCAAGGCGGCCACGAGGGCTGTTCCTGCAGGAAGATAATGTCAAATGGAAGCTGGATTGTGGCATTTCAAAAACTCATCTTGACAGCAGCGAAGCACAAAGACAGGGAACCGAGATACACACCGCTCACTCCGGCGACCCTTTTTGCTTGTAGTTTGATTTCATATTGCAAGGGTTTGAATTGGAATATCTTAAATATGGGGAGAAGTCTCATGCATCTTTCCTCTTTTCCATCTTTCCCTTACTGCTGAAACCGTCACCTCGACGGCCCACAGAAGAATAAATTCAAAGATGTGCAAAAGATATCATATCTTCAAAACGATTATTCATTAGYGGAATAAAAGTCCTATTTCCACACAGCAAAACTAAAATTTGGTCTGCAAGATCACTTTTTTTTTTTTTTCCTACCAACAAGGATACCCGTGACTAGAACTACATCCAGAAATGCAGTGCAATGTAAGGATTAAGAGTATCCTTAAAGACAGGATGGAGAAAGGATATACACCTAACACCTGTAAGGACAGGTATTGAGTATCCAGCTAAAGCAGCCAAGGCCAAACAAATAGGACATAACTCCTTTTTACTCTGAAAGGCAAATCCCGGGTGAGATTACACTACTCACCTCACTAAAGGGTGAGTGATCTGCAGTRCACAAGTAAACATTTATTATTAATTTGTGAAACAAACTGAAGCTGAAATATGCAATTTGAGAAACTGATAGTGGAAAAAATATAGATATTCATTTGCTGTGAGTTTCAAACCACTCCATCCTGAGAACAATCAGTAGTTTTCATTCATGAAGATGAAGGCTGAAAGGGAACATCAACCTTTCCAAGTACCAGGAGAGTTAAATCTGTCTAATTATCCTGAGATACAGCCAAGGATGTGTTTGATTACAGTGTATTTTGGTGAAAACATTCTGAAGACATAAGAGATGGAGAATTAAACACTTCCTATGCTACATCATCCTAACAGTTGATTGCTATCTGTTTTAACAATTAAAAACAAATCCAACTGATAACTCTTTGAGAATTGCACCCAAACCAAACTGTTTTCGCTGAGGTTACAGCTGCACCAAAGTGAATGTGCCAAAATCACCCAAGTGCCACCTCTGCTGACAGTCACAACTAAAAACCTGGAAGAGCTTCTGCTAAACCAGTGTTAAGGCGTAGGGCCGATGCAGGAAACACGTCTGTTCCCTTACGTCTCTGCACACAGGATTCCATCTCAAGAGCCTTTCACAAAGGCTGAAATTAGTGCAGAAAAAAAAGTAAAAGGAAACAGSTTCTATAAACTGTTCCTGTCTTCAACAATCCAAGCAGAAGGTTAGAATGTGAATTCAGGTCAAACTGCTGCCAACCCTCAAGCCCCCAGTGCAAAGCTGCTGAAGCTGCCTGAGAAGCACAGCTGCCACAGCACAAGAAGGGGACTTTGAAGCCACAGGGCACGTTGATTAACAGGCAGGTGGTGCTACCAGAGACCTCACTAAACTCCTAATTAAGCTGGTAACAAAACTGCTGCTGCATCTTTCCTTCTTAGCTGGTACTACAGGGAAGGGGATGGACAGTGGTAGCTCCAAAGGTTGTTTTCCTGCAGGAGAACAGGAGCAAAGGTTAGATCAGAGAGGACCTTTTTTTGCACAGCCCTATAACTATAGATGGTAACAACGCTCTTRGCTCATCTATTATTAAATACGTGTGCAAGTCTTTGCAGAATTGATCTCAAATATGCAAAATGTCCCATGGAGTATAAGATGTGGAAAGGTTGGCACATGCATGAAGGCTCAGCACACACCTTCAAGGGGAAAAAAGCTAATAGCCAAAGAAGGCTGCTACTGCCGCTGAATTTGCCCCAATTTTTATAATATGTCCACAATTAATTTACACATATTAAAAGTGCTAAGATAACAACAAATGAAATTAAATGAAAAAAAGAATATACTCAACTGCAGTACTGATTAAACTGCTTATTTAATCAGCAAATCTATTTTAAGTCTGATTTCCTCAGGGTGTAGGTGTTGCACCAGCCCAATATAACGTACATATGTGAACACTTAACAGCTCTCCCAAACACATTTAGACCCACAGAGCAAGTCCAGTGGATTTCAGGCCTATGTACCCCAAGAGCTGTCACTGAATGCTTCCGTTTTCGTAGGACTCCATCAGGGAACAACTGGTTTCCAAAAATAAAATAAAATAAATAAAATAAATAAAATAAATAAAATAAATAAAATAAATAAAATAAATAAAATAAATAAAATAAATAAAATAAATAAAATAAATAAAATAAATAAAATAAATAAAATAAAATGTTTTTCTCTATGACAGGAATGGGGGTTAACAAAGCCTGCTTTCCCATGAATGTGCATACTGCTCTGACTTTTTAAGTCACTGAGGCTACGAGGTAAAGCTCAGCCACTACTGCTCATGAGAAGACCCTTGTGAGTGACAGAAAAAGGAAAAAGAAGAGGGAAGAAAAAAAAAAAAAAAAAAAGTCACCGAAACTTCTCTAAACTCTCAAAAGTTGCAGCCCCAGTTGGCACTTGGTGGGACATCAGGGATCTCTTCCCCACGCCGGGTTCTCTCTCCAGTTTGCCTTACGCGGTGCCCAGCGAGCAGCGAGCTCTGCCCAGCGCTTAGCTAAGCGGGCGCAGGGGCCGGGCCCGGTAACGGCTCCGTCCCCGCGCCCGTCACCCGCCGGCGCCCTTGCCCGCGCAGATGCCGCGCTGCTGCTGCCGCCGCGCGCCTCGGGGCCCCGGCAGCCCCCTGGCCCCGGCAGCCCCCTGCCCTGCCCTGCCCTGCCTCACCCGCAGCCCCGCGGTGCGGCCCGGCGCGGTACCGACCTCGCGGCAGGCCCGGCGGCAGCGCGGCGCGCAGCAGCCGGCGCGCAGTAACCAAGGGCGACACGCGCGCCGCCATCTTCCCGCCGCGCCGCGCCGGCTGCGCGGGGCGCGCTGGGAAATGGAGTCGCTGGGCGCCGCCGCGGCCCTGAGGCGAGGCCTGGCCTGGCCTGGCAGCCGCCGTTATATTCGAAACAGGCGACGCCTTTTTCTTTCTTTTTAATGTGTGTATAGCAGAAATGTCACATCGGGGCATGGCAGAGCTCTTTGTAAACAAATTAGACTGTAACCTGAGTGATATCACCTTTTTTAAATTTTTTTTTTTAATAAATAAATATCCACAATCTTGAAAGTATTAGCAGTGCCTGAATTGATGTTTAACCATAGAATCATTATGGTTGGTAAAAGGCCTTTAAGGTCATGGTGCTCCACCTTCAACACCACACCTGCTAAACCTTGTCCCTAAGTGTCCCATCTAAGCTGTGCTTCTTCCTTACCCTTGTAGTGGACAAAGGCAGATTTTTGTGAAGCTCAGTTAAATTTTCAAGCTGCAGAAACTACTCTAGTTCTATTTTCAGTTAATTTCTGACATCAAAGGAATTKTTTGGCCCTGCAATCCATAGGGTAGCTATTTTTAAATAATAACTTGCCCGTGATGAGCTGAATGAATGCCTTGTATGTTCATTTCTTTTAAAATATGTGCTTCCTCCAGACCCACCTACACTGTTATATATCTAATTAAGTAGCAAGCTAAAGTGCCAGTTTATCGCATTTTAAAAGAGCTGGTTTTGATGGGTCTTCTTTCATCTTTTCCTTATCGAGCATTTATTGGTTTTGACTCACTCGAGCATGTTGTAGCTACCAACACCTGTGCCCATTTAGCCATGAATTCCAGTACAAAACACAGTGGATTGAATAGACATCTCGAAGATGCACCACAATTGTTGCAATATTTTTAGAAACTCAACACAAGGCAACAAACAACTTCAGTAAAAGTGATTTAAATAACAAATAACTTATCTTTATAAACAGCTTATCTCCTTGAGAACAAAGAATAAACAAGGCGACAAGAGCCTTTTTTTCTTCTTCTTCCATTAGTAACTCGGATCACAATAAGAATGGGTGAAATGTCAAGAATAATTGGAGAAAATGACAGCATAATCTTCAGAAAACAACATCTGATTTATTTAAATTGTCACTGCTTTTTTTCCTTAAAAGATTCCCTGTTTAACCTTGTTATCCAAAACAGCTTAAAAAACCCCCCACAGATCTATTATATTATTTTCTACATAAGTGAATGAATCTTCTGCAATGCTATGAGTCTTTAAAAAATGGTGAATTCTGAAGTGCACCTGTATATTACACATCCAAGGTACTAAATGTACAGTGGTTGTAAGCACTTCACAGAAACAGGCTTTGTTGTTAACCTAAAAGAACAGGGATTGCAGCTGTATTTCTCTGACTTGTCCTGGTTAACAGCCTGTAACAGGTACAGGTCTGTGCTGCAGTATGTTCATATACTTCACTAAGCGTACTCATCCTTTTGTATGCCTAAAAAAAAAAAGGGCAAAGTTTTAACTGTGTAGAAATTAGATTGACATTTGTTTAACCCAGTTGTATTACTAGTATGCCAGCCAAAAGTATAGCTGGAATTTAATAGGAATAAAATCCCATATATAATAAAAGTCCTGAAGAGTTTTTTTCCCCTCTCCTGCCTTTAAACGTATAAAATTGCACGCCCTTGAGAAAGCTTGATTTGCTGGACCCTACGGGGATGTATATGCAAAAGGATTTCCAGATCTCAGTCAGGTCTCCTTTGGGTTTCTGCAAAAGGCAGGCAGGTATTACCTGCCTGAAAGGCAAGATATTCCCACTGCAGGAAACATCTTTGCCTCATTATATAAATATATATTTATATACATACACATACATAAGTACTTTTGATTCTGTACTGGGAAAATGGRCGTTGTGTTTAGTTTCCACCAATGCAGCATTGAAAAGCCATTATCTAGGACTATGTCAAAACACCATGAATTTGTCCTCATCTGTTAAGAGCCAATCAAATATGGTATTAACAGCCCACATTGCCTGTAAGACCTCTTACAGCTGCAAAAATGTTCCCAGACTTACGGTCTTATTTTCATTCTAATATCTGTGTATAGCTTGCATTTCAGACAGCTCAACATACTGTAATTTATTGTGTAACTTTGCAGCTACACTGGCACTACTCAGCTTTTCT
Organism: Nothoprocta perdicaria; assembly: GCF_003342845.1. Classification (NCBI taxonomy): domain Eukaryota; kingdom Metazoa; phylum Chordata; class Aves; order Tinamiformes; family Tinamidae; genus Nothoprocta; species Nothoprocta perdicaria. The sequence goes on from NW_020455005.1 coordinate 153,347, forward strand.
CAGAAAAAGTGGTACACAGTAGTTAGGAGTGCCTATGTGCCATTRTATGGCATTTTGAACAATGCAAAGGCAGAGACAATAGTCATTTTTTAACACAAAAATAATAGTGCAAAGACTAGGTGGATTAGCCCATAGTCCCTGAATCTATCTTCTATGGATGGAGAGATTTAATATTGTAGAATTTACGTATCCAAAGGCTAGAAGATGCAAGTCAGAAAAGGCTCTAGAGCACAGGTAGGTAAAACTTGATGGAGTAAATAACAGAATGCAAACAAACAGTCAGGAAAGTAAGGAATATACAAGTGTATTTGATAATCATCCCTGTTGAAAGGGATAATAGAGTGTAAAAGATTATAAGAATTGCATATAAACCTAAATTTTAATAGAAAAAAATATATAATGCATAGATATAGATGCATATGAAAATGCATAGAAAAATATACTTACACTGTTAGCATTTATATCTGGCACATAAGGAGGAATTCAAACAGCTCGCTTCAAAGTGCTGACTACTTAGTGCAGGAATTAGGAAGTCATTTTTCCACATACAGCATTGCACAATTAGTTCAGTGCCTTGTGGGCTTTTCTTTTGCCTTTTCCTTTGCCTTATCCTGAGTCAGCATTCCCCACAAGTTTTGAGAAAATATGCTTATGTTGACTAAAATGTGTCAATTTACTCACTTGTCAGAAGGCTCGAGAATCCTAACTAAGCAACGAAGAGATTTGGTTTCCTTTACAGTTAAAGGCAATTTTCTTCATCATTTAAAAACAAACAAACAAAATTAGCCCAAAGCTAATACTATGACAAATAGAAGAGTTAAGCATACGTTAACATCTGCGGCTATGTATCTGTGCTTGCTATAACATTACAGTATACATATTGCTGAAATAAAATAAATTATAGTAATAGATCTGGAAGTATCTAATCTCGCTGAATGCTTCATTTCTTGCATATGATCTCTGGACCTATAAACATGGCTGACCTCTTTCCTTCTGGATTTGAAATTTGATAAACAACATGAAAACAATTCTTTCTTGAACTTATCCCCATCTCCATCCTGAGGGAAGAACCTCTCTAGGAAGCAGCAGCAGCTGCAAATTCCCAAATGTAAACTCGGATGTACAAACACAGATTTTCTGAAGGGCTGAAGACTCAGAGGTCTGTGATCTTCTGTGACCTTCATTCCCTGCTCTTTCTTTGCCCAATTAGTGTAACTGATGTAGCACATCTGCTTTTACATGATGTAAAACAGGAGYGATGAGCATGAAACTGGGCAACTTCTCTCCCAGGTCAGATGAAGCTGTGTAGGTGACTCTGGTTAAGTTCATGGGAGAGAAAAAAAAAAAAAAAAAGAAGAAGAAAAAGAAAAAAAAAAAAAGAAGCTGTGTAGGTGACTCTGGTTAAGTTCATGGGAGAGAAAAAAAAAAAAA